>NW_015172050.1:244287-253323 GCF_001447785.1 Gekko japonicus | reverse complement strand
AGGAATGGGCCAGCTTGAAGCTACTTCTGCAATGCTGCCGCACAAAATGGGCACAGGCCGTGCCATGAGTCCATGGCTGCAGATTACCTGGTCCTCTGTGTATCCCAGAATACCCTTCATTGGGCCTTCGGATGCTGTTTTCACAGCCTTCTTGATGTCATCATACTTGGCCTGAGAAGAAGGGAAAAGACCAGAGTTCAGTTCCTATGCACAGTAACCAACTGGGACAATCACAGCTATGCCCTACACCAGTGGTGGCAAACCTATGGTACGGGTGCCAAAGGTGGCACTCAGAGCCCTCTCTGTGGGCACGCGTGCCATTGCCCCAGCCAGGCCCAGACCATCATTAAAGTGTCGAATTCTCTGCCAAATAATTTTAAGTAAGTGAAAGCATTTGGGATTGCTTTCCTTACTTTGTTTGGATCATCTTAAGTTAATGTACGAGTTGTTTTTTCTAAAGTAAAACCTCAGCATTCAGGTTAAATTGCCGTGTTGGCACTTTGCAATCAATAAGTGGGTTTTGGGTCGCAGTTTGGGCACTCGGTCTCTAAAAGGTTCGCCATCAGTGCCCTACACAGAGATGGAAGGAGAGGCTTGGTGGAATCATGGGCAAGGCATCCTCCTTAGACCTCTTCCTGAGCTGGCTTGAAGCCTTCTCAAAAGACCAGCAGCCAATCCTTTTTCACCAAATCAGAATTCTTCCATGCAAAGTAGAGGGTAAACCTGCCTTCGGAATGCACACAATTCCTGCAGCCCTATCCACTTGAGGTATCGGGGTTCTCTGTCCCCATGCAGAAACATACCATAGTAATTCTGATATAGTTGTAATATTGTGTGTGTGTGACCTGGATAGCCCAGGAAGCCCTGATCACCTCAGATCTTGGAAGCTAAGCAGGGTCGTCCCTGGCGAGTATTTGGGTGGGGGACCTCCAAGGAATACCAGGGTCGTGGCACGGAGGTACCACCTCTGAACGTGTCTTGCCTTGAAAACCCCACCAGGGGTCACCTGTGACCAGACATCACTTTCCACCATCCATCCATCTCACTGTGCATCACATTTCTGTACTGGCAAGTTCACCAAGTGGTAAAATTCACAAGGAATACAAGGAAAGCACTCCACACTACACTGGTAGGAAGGAGAGACATTACGAAAACCAAAAAGAACTGTGATGATGTGACGCTTAATAAATTTCTTTAAGAATCAAAATTATACAGACCCAACATTTCAAAAGACGTGGAAAAAACTGTATGATTGGTACAATATAAATGCATAGCTTAAAGTATTGAAATTTTTGGTATTATTAACCTTTTTTAGTTAAATAGAAACTATGGTAAAAAGATAAGAGCATACAGAAACTTAAGCAAACTTATAGAAATTCTTTAAGTATGGTAATAAGAGTTATAAAAACACTGATTTCTTTGTATGTTTTATGTGTGTAAATGGATGTTTGTTATGTAGTATGTTTTTTGTTGGTGTATAATATGAAAAATAATAAAGGTGTACCTTATGGGTACTTTAAAAAAAAAGAATCAAAATTATACAAAAAGTGAACAATAATGTACAGAATAACAGAAAACGACGGTGGTCTCTGGAATGCCTCGCTGTTTCGATCGTTGATCTTCATCCGAACAAAGATGTAAGACAAATACCGTCTCTCAATAATTCATTTCCTCTGGTGACGTATCAAAGACATCAGTGATGATTTTCAACATTCATAATAGCTATAGTACCTAGTAGAGCCTTCCGCGGGCTATTGGTATTGGTATTTTGGTTTTCGTATTGTCCTATGACTCTGCCAATCAATTTGATATTATAGGAAGGAGAGACACGCCAGGCTCAGGGATACTCACTGGTTTTTCCAGGCGGCATGTTAAGTCCACAACGGAGACGTTTGGAGTTGGAACACGGAAAGCCATCCCTGTCAGTTTCCTGCAGGTTAATAAAGACCCAGAGTCAGCAGCAATATACGTGCCGTTTCCAACAGTCCCCCCTGGACCTGTGACTTCAGTCGGGCAGCCCCTTGCAAAGAAAGGGGAAGACTCACCCGTTCAGCTCAGGGATAACCTTGCCAACAGCCTTCGCTGCGCCTGTGGATGCAGGAATGATGTTCTGAGAGGCACCCCGGCCGTCTCTCCACAGCTTTCCGGAGGGACCGTCCACAGTCTTCTGTGTGGCTGTGATGGCGTGGACTGTGGTCTGGGGAAGGAGAAGAGGCCATTCTAAGCTTACAGAGATACGGCTACACACTAAGCTAAGCTCTCCCCCCACAAAAGGCCGTCATTTGTGCACAAAGCAAACATTTCATGAACCTCACGCTCTGGGTACCGCCTCCCTTTCCAATTTGTATTTCACCAATTTGCTCTCCAAAGCCCATTACATAGGAAAACAGCATTCCCACCCAGCCATAGCTACTTAACAAAGGGTATAATCGCTAGTCTGTTAGAGCAAAAGAAAACTAAGGTCCGACTCGGAGACCAACAACGTTTGTTTCTATGTGAGTTTTTGTGAGTCACAACTCAGTTCCCCGGGCCGTAATCCTAGTTTGAGTTCTACTTAAAGGGAACATTATCCCCCAAACTTCTGCCTCAACTCTTCCCCCATTGTAATCTTCCCATCAGGCAGAACTCCCAGTCGGGATTTCCTTCCACATTTCTGAGGAAAGGATAGGCCTTGGCCTCTAGGCCCTGCTGCCACAGTTGGCCACTGTGCGAGACAGGGTCCTGGGATAGACAGACCGCGGGCCTGACCCAATGAGTTCTTATTTTCTTATGAGTTCTTATTTTCAACAGTGGGAGGGCTTCTAATGTCCTGGCCCCACTGGTGGACCTCCTGATGGCACTGGTATTTCTGGCCACTGTGTGACACAGAGTGTTGGACTGGATGGGCCTTTGGCCTGATCCAACATTGGCGTCTCTTATGTTCTTGGGAAGGGAGCTGCGACTCACCAAAGCTCACCCAGAAATAAAATGTTGCTGGTCTGCAAGGTGCCACTGGACTTTGTTTCCTTGAGGCGGCCTGTTTTACACCCAGATCTTCGCAAAAGCGGCACCCTGCTAACCAGGAGAGCAAACGAACGAGGAGGAGCGCGCCGTTCACCTACCATGAGGCCTTCCACGATGCCATAGTTGTCGTTGATGACTTTCGCCAAGGGAGCCAGGCAGTTGGTGGTGCAGGAGGCATTGCTAGAAGGGAACGAGTTCAAAAGTGGTTATGGGGAGGTTTCTTCTTCCTGCCCCCATCCCCCCCCCCTTTGGGGGTGACTCGCCAATCTTAGGTCAGTGGGCATAGCAGTGATCTGTCGCTATTCCAGTTATTCCGGCTCACCTGACGATTTTCAGAGAGTTGTCATATTTCTCGTGATTGACGCCCATCACGAACATGGGAGCATCAGCAGAGGGGGCAGAGATGACAACACGTTTGGCACCCCCCTTCAAGTGAGCCTGGAAGGGGACAAAAGGCATCAGCATTATGTTCATGGCTGACGGAAGAATATGAAAAACGACGGGACAAACAGAGAGAACATTACAAAAGAATGCACCTTTGTGCTACCACAGTTCTGCGTGGAACTATTTTCCCACTGGGTTTGTTTGTATGGTGCCATTTGGAAAGCTTAACCTCCCCACACAAAAAGGGCTAACTGGATGGGCCCCGATCAACTCCAAATGAATGCCCCTTCCGATGTGGCTATGATTCCTAAGTATTACTACATCCATGTGGGGCACAGCTACGAAGAGCTGCTCTATTACACTAGGATGCAGGGTCCCCAACACTGTTCCCTCTAAGCCGTGGAGTCCCGTGAGCAAAAATTCTACCCTGTGAGCTACTGGGCATTGAAGTTGTGAGGGAGCGATTTGGCTGCTGCAGAAATTAGTTTGCTCTGGAGCCATCCTTCCTGAGCCAAGACAAAAATCTGTGAGCTGGAGGCTAAAAAACTGTGAGCTAGCTCACACTAACTCAACACTGGTCCCAAAGAGATGCATGCTTAGAATGTGCAAATCGGTGGTTTGCAACACAGATGCACAAGCAAGTACAGCCCATTAAATGGATAGGCCCAACTCCTAACTTGAAAAGTCATCATCCCCAACAAGAGTTCTTGAAGATAAGCTGGCTACTTTAACTTGCATATAGTATGATACTTATTAATGCGCATTATAACAATTGTCACTGTAATTGCAACTAATTCGTATTTCGTCGCCTCTTGTTATTATTGTAACATGATTGGATTCGATTTCGTTATTTTGTTTTTATATGTTTGTTAGTTCACTGTTGCAAGTTGTTTCTACGATTTGAACAGTATTATTTAAATCTTTATTTCGTGACTTTTTTTGCAATTGTTGATTAATGGCAATTGTTATATAAAGAAAAATAAAAAAATTAAATAAAGAATAAAAGAGTTGCATTTCACTCATTTATACTTCCATCAGCCTAAATCTTCAGCCACCTCAGAGGAAGGACAGGGTGGAACTGTGTACATAATTTTCATTTCTCTATTTTATTCTCACAACAACCTTGTAAAGTGGACTAAGAGATTGGATTTATACCCCGGTCTTTGCTACCCGAAGGAGTCTCAGAGCGGCTTAACATCTCCTTTCTCTTCCCCTCCCCACCACAGACACCCTGTGAGCAATGTTCCCTCTAAGCTGTGGAGTCTTGTGAGCAAAAATTCTACTTTGTGAGCTACTGCCATTAAAGTTGTTAGCGAGCGATTTGGCCGCTGCATAAATTAGTTTGCTCTGGAGCCATCCTTCCTGAGCTAAGACAAAAATATGTGAGCCAGAGGCTAAAAAACTGTGAGCTAGCTCACACTAACTCAGCTTAGAGGGAACACTGCCTGTGAGGTAGGTGAGGCTGAGAGAGCTCTTTCAAGAAGTGCTCCTGACAGAACTTGTGACTGACCCAAGGTCACATCAGCAGCTGCATGCGGAAGAGCCAAATTAGAGTCCGCGCTCCTAACCACTACACCAAACTGGCCAAGTGTGTGTGGCTCCTGGGCCAAGGTTACAAAGCTTGCCCAGTGACAAAAGTAAAGATTTGAACCTGGTTCTCCCAGATCCTAGGCCAACAGTCTAACTCTAAAGAAGTGTGCGTGCACACACGAAAGCTTACACCCAGAATTAAACTTGGTTTGTCTTATGGGTGCCACGGGACTCAAAACTTTGTTCCACTACAGCATAATGATTCTCCAATGTTCTGTATGTTCAAGCAGTGCACTGGTATCCTTCCAGTTATAGGAAGCACCCCGAATGAGTCTTCCTCACCTATCGCTTGCACACACGCACAGCTTTCCATTTTGATGAGCAAACCATTCTATCCCCCACCCACTCCAGCTACTTACGCTGGCCTTCTCTGTGGTGGTGAAAACCCCGGTGGATTCCACAACGTACTCTGCGCCAGCCTCGCCCCATTTGATGTTGGCAGGGTCACGCCTGTCCCCCGAAAAGAAGTAAACAGAAAGCAGTTTAGGGTCACAGCTCGTTTCTCACACCGTCAGCAAGGGAGTCAAAGGGAGAAGGAGAGGGGTGCCGCTTACTCTTGGAAGATTGTGATGGCCTTTCCATTGATCACAAGTTTCCCGTTCTCAGCCTTGACCTCACCTTTGAAACGGCCGTGAGTGGAGTCATATTTGAACATGTAGACCTGGGTCGAGAAACACACTCCGGTTAGCTGAACTCTTGGAACAGGAGTCTCTGCTTCACTTCCCTCCCCACCCCCAAGCCAAAGACATTGCCGGGTACAACTACATGAAGTCCCATGTGAACAGGCAATGCACTCTGTTTTACCCCATTTTATTCCTTGCTCAGCTGTGGAAACTACTCCAGGGTGCACCCATGTACCACTGGTTCACCAAATATTTTCAGCTGGGCATGCATGGATTAATAACTGCATTGAGAAATGTTACTGGGAAAGGGGGATGTGAACTGGCCTTTTGAAACACGCAACTGGGAACTTAATGGAGAACATGGTTCCACCAACAAAAGGTCAAGAGGACTAGTCTGATCACAAGGTGCCTGGCTCAGACCCAGCCTTTGGCAAGCAGCCTTTCCAGCGCCTTGATGGCAACTACCCCCTCTTCCCCCTCCCTCAGATGCTGCTTTTAGCTTGTAGTTCATCTTTATAATAGAAAGAACTTGGGAGGGAAAGTATTTGGAGATACAAGGGTGCCCACAAGATGGGGCAAAGTTAGGGTTGGCAGGGGGAGGCCTAGGCCAGCAATGCAACAATGTCATGCTGAAGTAACTTCCTGTGCAGACAGGAAGTGATGTCACTACACCGCTAGCCTAGGCCTTGTCCATTTTGCCCCGCTTCACAGGGATGTTCAAGCACCAGAAGGGGAAACTGGGGGCACAAAGGCCCAGCGGAAGGGTCCTGTCTCCCCTTCCCTCCACTCACCATGTAGTTGAGGTCAATAAAGGGGTCATTGATAGCCACAATGTCGACTTTTCCTGAGTTAATGATAGCCCTTGTAACCAGACGGCCAATACGGCCAAATCTAGAGAAAGAAAAAGAACAGCTGTCACCACCTTCAGGTCAGACAAACAAGAAAGCCTTTCTGGTTTATTTCCCACACGTCTGAGACAAAGGTCTGCTCAAAGGGTACAATGCCACAGAAGAATGTAATTGCTCTCGGGAGAAGGGGACAGACCACAACAGGCCCATCACGTTGTAATCTGCAGGCGGCTGGACACTTCTCGGATGGACAAGTTACCCCAAATAAAAGACAACGCTCTAAGAAGGCGGCAGAAGGTCACATTCCCAGTGAGGCCTCTAAGCCAAGAGATAACCAGATTAACAATTTGTATTTTTGAGTCGAATCACAGCACTCAGGTAGTATTAGAGCGAATAAAAATATAAGTTCATCCAGGTAGGGGCAATTCTCTCTCTCTCTCTCTCTCTTTTTGTCATCAAGTCACAGGGTGGCCCCACAGAGTTTTCAAGGCAAGAGGCTTTCAAAGGTGTTTTGCCATTGCCTGCCTCCACACGGTGACCTGGTATTCCTTGGAGGTCTCCCATCCACGTGTTAGTCAAGACTGACCCTGCTCAGCTTCCAAGATCTGGCTAGCCTGGGCTATCCAGGTCTTGACAGTTCTCTTATAGCAAAGCCTTTTCTGGACCAAGGGGTAGACCCCAATGCTACCAATCGCTGTCTTCTATCAAGCCCACCCTAATATTGTAGATCACCTGCTGCACCACATTTTATTAATTTCTTAATTCAAGAAACGAGCTTCCACTGGTATTTAATTTACCTAGAACAGCCTTAAGAAAGCAGAACTATACTTGCCTCTGATTTACCTTTACCAGCTATTCTTTTTAAGCTTATTTGTTTTTAAAGTCAGTCAGTCAAAAAACCTTTATTGGCACAATCTTTTCTCTCTCAAGACCTTTAAATAATAGAGTATCATCAACGCACATATTAGGGAAGAGTGCTCTTTGGCAAGGATCCTCGACCCCTTTGCAGTACAGCCTGGGTTTACTTGACACCACCACTGAATACAGTTTGGAGGCTTTCTTTATAGCGCCGCAGCGGGTGCATGATCCCAGCTCTTCCGGCCCTTGACCCTCCCACCAAAAGGGCAACCATTTTCTGGGTCCCCTAGAAAGGAGTAAGGCTCGTTCGCACCACCGAGTCACATGGGATATGGGGAAAAGGAAGCAAAAGCAAGAAAGGGGCCTGCTCCACATGCCAGGGACAACAGGGCTTCCCCACCAGGGACGGAGAGGAAACGGATTCAGTAGGAACAAAAGGCAGCCATCCAGAAAACCAAAGAGCCAAGAAAAAACGGCTTCACTGCCTCTCCCCACTTTCTGGAGTAGCAGAGTGGCAGGAGCTGAGGTTTGAGAAACCCCAACAGGTGTCTTTGGGATCACATGACACAGGCATTGTGCTTGAAACAAAGGGCATCTTTGCATCGCTCTCTCTCCTTTAACCCCTTCTGCCCCGGCAAACACAAGGGGGCCACATCACTGCAACACGTGGGAGCTGAGTTAGGAATCCAGGAAGCGGCACTGTCTGGAGGTGGACCTGGCCCTGCCTCCCCAAACTGCACCAGCTCCCTGAGGTTTCAGGCGGGGCTCTTCCCTTGTCCTGGAGAGAAGACGCCAGAAGTTGGAGCCAGGACCTTTCACATGCAAAGCATGGAATTCTTAATGGGAAGCTGCTTTGTGATGCTTATAATTTGCACCGGGGTTTTTCTCAAGCTGCATCCAGAGCAGGCCGCCTGGTTTTTCCCCTTTCTTGGCAATCCAAGAACCTCTCCCTCCCCCCCTTCTCAGCTTCCACCCCCCCCACCCCGCCACAGAAAGGTCAGGCACTAACTTTAGAGCCTTCTCTCTCCCAGGCGCGGAGTGATCTAGTTACAGCTCTCTGCCTCCGAGTGGGACCAGCAAGAAGGTCACATTCCTGGTGGGGCCCCCAAGCCAGGATTTAAGCAGCCCTCCCCGGGGGGGCATCTCTGCTTTTGGGGGTGGCGGAATGGAGGGAGGAGACAGGAGAGGGGCAGAGAAAAGGAACCAGCCCCACGTGCGGCTAACTGCTTCCTGTTCAGAGTGACTCAGCAAGGCAAAGTCGTGGAAATGAATCAGCCAGAGGCACATCCTGGGCGGCCAGGTTCCCCCCATGTGCTTTCTCCTGCGCACGCCAGACCAAAGGGCTCGGGGCATGCAAGGGGGGGGTGGCATGTGTTCCGAAGAGGCAGCTGTGCCACGCAGGACAGAAGCGGGTCTTGTCCCCGGGACAGCTGTTGGGAGAAGCCAGCTGGCCGCCAGGGTGACCTTCAGACGTCCTTGGGCGAGGGAGGGGAGAACGGCCAGTTGGGTCATCCCTCGCGAGCTGCTCTTCTCTCTCCCCCCCCCCCCCCTCCGCCGAAATGCAACAGGCCGAAAGCGCCCGAGCAGCATCCGAACGCCCGGCGCTCCCCATTGGCTGGAAAGTTCGCAGCGGGTTGCCAAAGCAGGAAAAGAGAGGGAGGGGCCTCTCGACCCCTCGAAGTTTCTCCTCCCCGCCGCCGCAGCAGCCCCCCCCCCACTTCCCCCCGCTG
>NW_015172050.1:236282-243497 GCF_001447785.1 Gekko japonicus | reverse complement strand
CCCCCCCCGCCCCGGGCCGCCAAGCGTAGAGGCGCCCCCCCACCCGCGAGGGAAGGGAGGAAGGAGGCCTCCAGGTGCAGGCAGGCTCACCTCGCGGGGCAGCCCACGCGCGAAGCCTTTCCGCGCGGCCTGGCCCGGCTAACGCGGGGAGACGTCTGGAACTCCCCCTCTTGCAACAGGGCCGGGTAGCCGACCAGCCCCGGGAAGTCAGGCCGGCCTCTCCCGGTGGCGTCCCTTCTTCTTCGCCCCCTTTCCCGGCCGCTCCGTCGGGCCTGGTTTTGCAACGCTTTTCCCACCGCAGCCTTTGGGCAGTGCAGTGCGGGTCCCGGGCTCGGAGGCGCTCAGCCTCGCTAGCTGGCGGGGGACCTCTCTCTTCCGGGGACGTTTCAGCTCCCGGGCAGTGTTCCCTCTAAGCTGAATTAGTGTGAGCTAGCTCACAGTTTTTTAGCCTCCGGCTCACACATTTTTGTCTTCGCTCAGGAAGGAGGGCTCCGGAGCAAACTAGGTTATGCAGCAGCCAAATCGCTCGCCCACAACTTTAATGCCGGTAGCTCACAAAGTAGAATTTTTGCTCACAAGACTCCACAGCTTAGAGGGAGCATTGCTCCCGGGGGTTCCCCTTCCAGTGGGTCAGTCTGTTACACACGTGCAGCACGTTTCCATTCCGTGCAGGAAAGAAGCCGGGATCTCGGGACACCTAAAAGGGCCCAGTGGTTCCTTTCAAGTGTCCTGGGCTGCAGTCAGAGCCCGTTTTATCAGATGCGTCCCACCGGGAAGGCGGCGGACTAGCTCTGGCCCTCGAGTTTATCCCGGGCTAAAACCTTCCTAGCGCTGCCAGGCTCCTCTTTGTGTGAAATCTGAAAAAGCAACGAGCCCTGACCCGGAGGGCCCAAGCCAGCCCGATCTCGGAAACTAAGCAGGGTCGGCCACAGTTAGTACTTGGATGGGAGACCACCGAGGAAGTCCGGGGTCGCTGGGCAGAGGCAGGCGGTGGCAAATCCCCCTCTGGACGTCTCTTGGCTTAGGGTGGAAAAACCCATTCATCGCTTTTAGTCGGGGGCGACTCGAGGGCCGTTTCCACCACCAAGGAGCGACGGGTGTGTGGGTCCTAACCTTTCGCGGCCTAGATGCGCTTTGGAAGCAGCTGCGTTCCCCCTAAAACCGATGTCGTGACCCCCGTCTGACCAAGTGAACTAGAAATCTCACACTTCCTAAGGTGCCCCCTGGGCCTCGAAGTCTGCTCTTCCACTGCGGACCCAAGGTGGCTCCGCACCTAAAAACGACCTTCCTAAACCTGTTCGTTTGCCAGCTGCCCCCCCCCCCGACGCCCTGGTGCGCTTTAGAGCGCTAACAGGAGGGTGGGGAGAGGCCTGGCTCTGCAACCTCAGACCCACTTAGCCGTTGGCAATTCGGGGCCGCTGTGCGCTCCTGCCCACCCCCGATGTTGGGGACGGTGCCAGAGCGGGCAGGCGGCTCTTTGTCGAAGGCAGCCAGAAGACGCCCTTTTGTTCTTAACGCTGCGCCCCGATTGGGGCGAGGGTGTTGTGGGGGGTGCTGCTGCGGGTGGGCCGAAGGGAAGGACCCGCGTCCTGGTGTTGGGGAGGAGAGATCGGTGTTCGGTGTTCGGTTTTTTTAAAAGGGACCCCCCCCCCCCAAGAGCATCCGAAGACAGCAATGAATGAATCAGCGAGCGAACTTTGGGGAGGCGGGACGGTGAGGTTGGCACACGTACGCAGCCCGCATGTGGATCCGACTCCAGTAGCACTTTAGTGACCAGCAGGGTTTGCAGAAATATGAGGCTTCCTAGAGCTCTAAGCTGGCACCTCGGACATCTTATCGGACTCTTAAGGTGCTCCTGGACTGGAATCCAGCCGTTCTCTGGCAGACCGCCCGCCCTCCTCTAACTACCGTACACCTGATCCCCAGCAGCTGCACGTGTGAAAGGACGCAGCGAGCGAGCAAAACAAAAATCCCTGTTCGTCTGCGAGGTCTCTCCTTCGTTCTTATAGAGCATCACGCAATAGGCGTGGCACAGGCTGCGCGGTCTCACACACACACACTAAATAATCCACTTTCCATCCACTTGGATTTCAGACCACTTTCCATCCACTTGGATTTCAGTCCACTTTCCATCCACTTTCCAGATGGAAAGTGCATTCAAAGTAGATTATTTAATATGTGTGACCGCAGCCAGAGAAATGCCAGCTTCGAGGTCTAGCTTGCCACGAGTTTAGCAGCATATTCCTCCTCCCTCGGCGAGTGAATCCCCTTTTCCTCCCCTGGCCCAGCATCTTTCCGTAGCAGAACACGCCTCTATTGCAGTAAATACGGCACGGTGGGGGGGGGGGAGCCAAACCCGGCCCTCCGGGGCTGACCCGAAAACGAGGCGGGGAGGAATCTACATCTCTTTCCAACCCCGCCCCTCCTCCACTCTCCAAAGAGTTTCTCCGCAGTTTCTCAAGCAACTGGGGGAGGGGGGGGGAAATCCTTGCTCTCTTCTGCATGCCGCATTAGGCCCCCTCCCACCTTTATCACATAGTAAAAAAAAAAAATTTAAGACTATTTTTGGAAAAAGTGCGTAACATCTCTGATTTCCTCCCCATGTTCTTCAGGGAAGGAGAACCGCCCGCCTCTAAACAAGCACAAGTCCTGGAAGTCGACAGAACAAACACGTTCCAGCCGGCTCAGTGCCGCTGAACTCCGTAAAGAATGGCGGCCCTTTGGCCATTCTGCGCACGCGCAGCGAGAAAAGCGTGGCACGAAACGGAACTTGTTTTTTTAAAAAAAACCTTTTGGAGTTTTGTTTTATTTCTCTGTGGAACGAATCCGCATCAGCGAAAGCGGGCCGTGGTACCAATGCTCTGCAACGCCCCAGGCTTAAGGAGGGGCGGTGCCAGGGCTGAGCCCTGCCTCGAATCGCATGTCCCAAACGCACGTGGGGAAGCCCGGGACCTTATTTCTGGGGCGGGGTGGAAAATAGAAAGTACAGGCTGGTTGGACTCCCATTTCAAAAGCTGTGCAATCCCCCTCTGCTTTTCCTCGTGGTCAAGCCGTTCAGTCTGTTTTTTGTTGTTCAGTCTCCCAGTCAAGTCCGACTCGCCAGACCTTCCGGTCTTCCGCCGTCCTCTGGAGTTTGCTCAATTTCATGTTCGTTGCATCTATGACACTGTCTAACCATCTCATCCTGTCCCCATCTTTGACCTTCAGTCTTTCCCAGTATCAGGGTCTTCTCCAGTGTGTGCTCCCTTCTCATTTGGGGGCCAAAGTATTTGAGCTTCAGTTTCATTATCTGGCCTTCCAGGGAACAGTCAGGGTTGATTTCTTTTAGGATTGACTGATTTGATCTTCTTGCAGTCCAAGGGACTCTCAAGAGTCTTCTCCAGCACCACAGTTCATACAGTTCTATTCTTCGGCGCTCGGCCTTCCTTATAGTCCAACTCTCGCAGCCATACATGACTACTGAAAGACTATTGAAAGAGGTAGTCAATCTTTAAAGGTACAATTGTGGTCTTAGGGTACTGTCTCAGTGATGATCTGGTTCTTATAGATCCACATGGGTCAATGCAGGGGTAATTCATGAGGACAACCAGATGGATTTCACCTAGAGAACTGGTGTTGAGTAGTGATGGGCATGAACTGGGAAAATGTGGTATGGTTCATGGTATGCCAGCTTCATGAACCATGAAACATCACAAATAAACCAGTTTCATTTGTGAGGTTTGTGACATGGTAGAACACCCCTCAGCATGATAGAGACACCAAACTCACAAGGGATATCCGGCTAACCCTCCTCTACCTACATGCCAAGGTTGGTGAGGATTGAATTTATGGGGTTCGAGTTATGGCTCCCCCAAAGAAGGTGTCCCCAGGAAAGCATTTTCTGGGGAAATGACAAGCACAGGTTCATGAGGGTCAGGATTGTATAGAATGGATCCTGTGCAAATTAAAGATGCCAAACATGCAAGAGATCTCCAGATGACTCTCCTCTACTTGCCCTCCAAGTTTCTTGTGATTCATCCAGGCCAGCATTTCGCATGATGTACTCTGCATATATATTAAATAAGCAAGGTTCAGTTAATTAATTAAGGTTCAGGTTAATTCAATATTGAATAAAGAAGGGTTCTGTCTGTACCCACAAACTAAAAACCGAAATCCAGCGGCACCCTAAAGTCAATCCACATAGATCCCAGCACAGGCTGTGGTGAGTCGACCGCTGCTGATGAAGGGAAGCGCTGACTAAATGCTGGTCATTAAAGCCTCCACAGGACTCCTGTTCAGTTTTGTTTCCTAGGATACCCTGTATAAGATCCCAGCCTTATAGACCCGACCATTTCGGGGCTCTTCTGTCAATTTACACACATTTACCCGTGCAAGGTCAAAGAAGACGGGGGATGGTTAGACAGTGTCATAGATGCAACGAACATGAAGTTGAGCAAACTTCAGAGGACGGCGGAAGACCGGAAGGCCTGGCGTGATTTGGCCCATGGGGTCGCAGAGAGTCGGACTCGACTTTGCGACTGTGCAAGTGTGGTGTGTGGTACTTAGAGCATTGGAGAGTCGCAGGTTTGAATCCCCACTGGTGCCATGGAAGCTTGCTTGAGCCAGATTCAGTTGGTCTGACCAGCAGAACAAAGTTTGAGTCCTGTGGCACCTTTAACACCAGCAAAGTTGTATTCTGGGTAGCTTTCCTGCGCATACACACTTCTTCAGACATCTGTAGCTGAAGAAGTGTGGGTGTACAGGAGAGCTTATACCTCGAATGAAACTTTGTTGGTCTTAAAGGGGCCACAGGACTCAGACTTTGCTCTGACCTATTGCCAGTCACACTCTCTCAGCCGAATCTACCTCACAAGGTTGTTGTGAGGAGAATATAGAGCAGAGGGGAAGGCTATAAGGGACCTTGGGACTCCACTGGAGAGAAAGGCGGAGTATAAAGAAATCGAACAAAAATGCCTCTGTTGGGAACACTGGGGGAGCGCCAGGGGGTAACTGAATTTCCTGCGTTGTGCAGCAGGGGGTTGACCTAGATGGTCCCTGAGGTCCCCTTCCAACTCTATGTTTCTAAATAAGAAATTCTAAATAAGAAAAGGCTCCCCCAACCTTTTAACAATGCAGTCCTACACGGAGTCACGCCCGTCTGAGTTAACGGGAAGGCTATGGTTTAGAACGGCGTGAGTGCGCTCAGGATCGCCCCGGAAGGGGGCTCCTCGCTCTGCATACATATACATCAGCGCCGACCCTGCCGCTTCCCTTCCTGGTGTGAACGGAACAAAGAAAGCGCCGCTTGTGCAAAGAGAGGCCCCCCCGCGCCTCCGTGCCTAACAAAGGCCTGGCCGACTCCTGGGGCCTCTTGCATTGCTGCGGGCGATGCGCGCTCCTCGGCTGCCCGGCAACGAAGCCCCCCCCCCCGCGCAGGGGGGAGCCCCATTTCCCGCAAGGGCCAGCCTCCGCCGGGGCTCCTACTTGCGGGACGTGACTGCGGAAATCCCGCCTTCTCCTGGGGGCCGGCCACCCGGCCCAAGCGCTGCCATTGGCGTGCAGCCCGGGGCCCCGCTCGGATTGACCTGGTCTCACTTCCCTTCCCTGGAGCGGCTGCCGCGGGAAGGCGACTGTCCAGCACCGTCCTACGCGTTGGAAGGCAAAACGCGTTGTAGTCTGAGGGGGGCGAGGGCTTTGCAGCCGCAGAGACAAAACGCGCTAGAAGTAGAGCTCTTTTCCTGGGAAGTGGTTGTCACGAACGTAGTGGAATGTGCAGATCTGGAGCAGGCACTCACCAAATAAGAGACCGTGCAATAGCAGGGAGGCCGCCTGGGGCGTGGAAAATAGACTCAACACTTCATGGCTTGGAAAGAATGCATTCGGGGAGACCCAAGGTTTATATCAAAAGGGGCATCCAATGCTCTTATACTTCCAGAGGCTGTTGCTGAGAAAACTCAACTGGAGTGTAGTGGCAGTTTAAGGATAAAGGTAAAGGTTCCCTTGCTCGAAAGCCAGTGGAATCCGACTCTAGGGTTGCGGTGTTCATCTCCATTTCCAAGCCGAAGAGCCAGCGCTGTCCAAAGACATTTCCGTTGTCATGTGGCCGGCGTGACTAAACACCAAGGCACACGGAACGCTGTGACCTTCCCACCGAAGTGGTACCTATTTATCTACTTGCAATTTCTTGCTTTTGAACTGCTAGGTTGGCAGGAGCTGGAACTAGAGACGGGAGCTCACTCCGTCATGCGGCACACTCGGGTCTCGAACTGCTGAACTACCGACCTTCCACAGCCTGCAGTTCAGCGTCTTAACCGCTTGAGCCACCGCAGCTCCTAGTTTAAGGATACTTAAAAACAAAAAACTGCCACATAGGCTAGAGCCTGGGGGAAAGTAACACTGGAATAAAATCTTGTTAGTTTTTTAAGGTGCCACTAGATGCCTGTTAATTTTAACACAGATGTGCTGTGCTTCAGGAGTTAACAGTGGCATTTTGTTCAGAGTTAGTCCAAACGCTGGGCTCAGACCAGGGTTGATGCATGGGATCACAATGTAAGAGACCTTTATCCTGTGTGTTGGCTTTGTAAATTTAAAAGGGGGGGGGGGGGTTTCAAGGACCCAATCAGCTGCCCTCTGGTTTACAAAGTTCCTTGTTCCATGGGGGAAAAACGGGCATAAAAAAACCCAGCCCTGTGAAGGAGATGAAACGGAGGTGCTGATATTTAACAGAGAAACCTTGCCTGCCCATCAGGGGACTCGGGATAGGCTGTGATAGGGAGCCCCGCCCCTGCAGACGCCATCCCATGACACAGTCCAGAGGAGAAAGGCTGGCCTGCGATTTATCCCTTGGAATTTAAAATGGTTGCTCGGCTCCCTTCTCCAAGACAACCTCCCTGCAGGGCTGGGCGCCTCCCTCTAAAATGCGGATTCAATCAGATCTCTCCTTCCCTGAACCCAGAGCTGTGCCGAAGGGCGTTTTGACCCAGCCAGGTCCCAGGAAGGAAGGGGGCTGTTCCGTACATGGGGCTTCCGTGCAACCGGGACCTTGGTGTATGGCTACAGGACAGAAACACTCATAATGATGCTGCAGAGTCAAAGCAGACCAAAGGACTGCCTCTCGGAGAGAGAAGTTGCCAGTTGGCCGGGATGACAGCGTAACTGATGCATCGCCACTGAGAAAACGAGCTGTGATTGTTTCATTTATTTATTACATCATCTAGACCCCCCCCCCCCACTGGC
>NW_015172050.1:231894-236199 GCF_001447785.1 Gekko japonicus | reverse complement strand
CCCCCCCCCCCCCCCCAATGGCGGGGTCATTCCCCTCTTCTCCATTTTATCCTCACAACAACCCTGTGGGGTAGGTTAGGTGGAGAGCGTGTGACTGGCCCAAGGTCACCCGGCAAGCTTCTATGGCAGAGAGGGGATTCGAACCTGGCTCTCCCACATCCTGACCGGAGGCCCTGCCTCAGATCTCTCCCCCCCACCCATAATTCTATAGAGAATTTTTTAATAACACAAGATGAACGAACTAGCAAGAACGAATAAGAATGAAAACTAGAAAGTAAAATATAGATAAGAATGACAGAATTAGGAAATCAAGAAAAAGGAAAAAAGACGTTAAGAATAAAAGAAAAGACTTCTAATTTTCTCTATGACAAATATATATCTATATATACACACACACATACACACACACACACACTATGATTACAGAAGAAACAAGAAGGTCTCCTTTTACTACAACTAAAATCCCCCCCAATTCTCAAAACCACAAATCATCCTTTCATTTCTCTCCCCACCCCCGTTTCATGCAAAAAGTCTCAGATCTCTGCCCTGCTCTGAATTCACTAGGTGGCTTTAACCAATCCCTGACACTCTTCCCAATATGAGGGTAATAACAATAGAGTACTTGTTGTATGGATTACATGTATTTAGATATTTTTACCCTGCTTTTTCTCTCCACTGGAGACCCAAAGCAGCTTCCAGTAACATTCTCACCTTCTGCATTTCATTCTCACACAACAACCCTGTGAGGTAGGGTAGGCTGAGAGAGAGAGTGACTGGCCCAAGGGTAGACAGCAAGCTTCCTGGCAGAGCTGGGATTCAAACCTCCCAGCTGCAGCCTACCTGTGAATGACACAGATGTTACAAGTTAATGTGAAATTCCTCATATCTGTATTGAAAAACAGATCTCCCCCCTTTTTTAATCATTTGTGGGCTCAAATAACAAACTGGGTAGATGCCATGGGATATTTAAATCTTTATTTAGTAACTGGACTTTTCGCCTGGGTAAAAAGTGAGGCACAACACTGTAACTTTAGATATAAAAACAACATTGCAAGTTAGCTAGTTCTTGCTACATTTGGGGGAATCTGCTGAAATCCTGCTATTCTCTTGCTGTATTCTCACATCCTAACAACCTAAGAGGCAACTCTACACACGGACATCACCAGATGGGCAACACCGAAATCAGATTGACTATATAATTTGCAGTCAAAGATGGAGAAGCTCTATCCAGTCAGTAAAAACAAGACCTGGAGCTGACTGTGGTTCAGATCATGAGCTACTCATTGCAAAATTCAGACTTAAACTGAAGAAAATTGGGAAAACCACGAGGCCATTCAGGTTTGACCTAGATCGCATCCCTGATGAATATACAGTAGAGGTGAAGAATAGATTCAAGGGTCTGGATTTGATAGATAGAGTGCCTGAAGAACTATGGACAGAGGTTCGTGACATCGTACAGGAGGCAGCAATCACCACCATCCCAAAGAAAAAGAAATGTAAGAAAGCAAAGTGGCTTTCTGATGAGGCTTTACAAATAGCAGAGGAAAGAAGGAAAGCGAAAGGCAAAGGCGAAAAGGAAAGATTTACCCAACTGAACGCAGATTTCCAGAGAACAGCAAGGAGAGATAAGGAGGCCTTCCTGAATGAACAGTGCAAAGTAATAGAAGAAAACAATAGAATGGGAAGGACTAGAGATCTCTTCAAGAAAATTGGAGAAATCAAGGGAGCGTTCCATGCAAAGCTGGCCATGATAAAGGACAAAAACGGTAGGGACCTAACAGAAGCAGAAGAGATTAGGAAAAGATGGCAAGAATACACAGAAGAACTATACAAGAAAGACCTCAATGTCCTTGACAAACACGACGGTATAATCACTGACCTTGAGCCAGACATCCTGGAATGTGAAGTTAAATGGGCCTTAGAAAGCATTGCTAACAACAAAGCTAGTGGAGGTGATGGTATTCCAGCTGAGCTATTCAAAGTCTTAGAAGATGATGCTGTTAAAGTTCTGCACTCCATTTGCCAGCAAATTTGGAAAACGCAACAGTGGCCACAGGATTGGAAAAGGTCAGTATACATTCCAATCCCAAAGAAGGGCAATGCCAAGGAATGTTCAAACTATCGCACAATTGCACTCATATCACACGCTAGCAAGGTCATGCTCAAGATCCTACAAGCTAGGCCTCAGCAGTATGTGGATAGAGAACTGCCAGAAGTACAAGCTGGGTTTCAAAGAGGTAGAGGAACTAGAGATCAAATTGCCAACATTCGCTGGATTATGGAGAAAGCAAGAGAGTACCAGAAAAACATCTACGTCTGCTTCATTGACTATGCTAAAACCTTTGACTGTGTGGATCACAGCAAACTATGGCAGGTCCTTAAAGAGATGGGAGTACCAGACCACCTCACATGTCTCTTGAGAAACCTGTATAAGGGCCAAGAAGCGACAGTTAGAACCAGATATGGAACAACTGATTGGTTTAGCATAGGAAAAGGAGTACGACAAGGATGTATATTGTCACCTTGCTAATTTAATATATATGCAGAATACATCATGCGAAATGCTGTTCCCTGGAAGGCCAGATAATGAAACTGAAGCTCAAATACTTTGGCCACCAAATGAGAAGGGAGCACTCCCTGGAGAAGACCCTGATGCTGGGAAAGATTGAAGGTCAAAGAAGACGGGGACGGCAAAGGATGAGATGTTTAGACAGTGTCATAGAGGCAACGAACATGCAAACGTCAGAGGACGGCGGAAGACCGGAAGGCCTGGCGTGATCTGGTCCATGGGGTTGCAAAGAGTTGGACTCGACTGTGCGACTGAACAACAACAAAAATTCTAACATCTCCTTTTGCAGCTGACATAGGCAATTACCTTTAGCTGACTGTTACAGAAGTACTTTACGAGAAGAACTTTTTAAAATGAAGAGTTAAAGAGAGAAGAGAATCATGACACAGGTGCCAAGTGCATCTCTCTGTTTTGATGCTGAGAAGTCCAAGTTAGCAATTAATAACTCACAACTGTCATTCAGCAAGAAGAAGAAGAGATTGGACTTATTATCCTGCCCTTGTCAGCTATGCTGCCATGGGGGTTGGGGCGTTCATTCTGTGTCTTGGTAATTGCTATTGCATTCCTGTCTTTGCTGTTCTGTCTGTGCCTCAACGCTTATCTCAACAGATGTGCAGGAGGTTAGAAGTTATATTGTCTGGAAGTCTCCTTTTGGCTTTCTAGCTGGTCCCCCGCGCGGGAGGGTAGCTAATTGGCCCATGCCATGGGTGTGTGTGTGTGTGTGTGTGTGCATATGAATGCCCTATATCCTATTATGCTCAATGGATTGCTGCCATTCTCTTCAGTGACTGTGTTACTGCATCTATAGCTTTGCAATAAAAGTATAACCGTTCCTGAATGCATGTACTTCGTTGCAAGCTGAGGGTTCTGACAGCCCTTCACTTGGAATCCCAGAGCGGTTTACAATCTCCTTCCCCTTCCCCTCTCCACAACAGACACCCTGTGAGGTAGGTGGGGCTCAGAGAGCTCTTTCAATAACTGCCCTTGAGAAAACAGCTCTGAAATAACGTGAAACTGACCCACGGTCACACCAGCAGCTGCATGTGAAGGCGTGGGGAATCGAACCCCATTCTCCCAAATTCACGTCTGCGCTCGTAACTACAACACCAAACTGAAATAAAGTGGTTTGTTTAAAGCATTCTTGGTTATCCAGAGAAAGGTTGGAAAATGGACCGTGGTGTGACCGCCTCTCTTCTCTTTCCCCAAATGTCAGAATTCTAGAGAGAACTCATACGCTCGCATGTGGGCTTCTGAACAGCACATGGCTCGAAAGATGAATATTTCCTTCTCTTAAGACTATAGAAAGGCTCTATCAAATTGGGTTCTGTGAAAGTTGCATGCCTGGCCAAAAATATATCTCGAGACATTAAGCGAGAAGGAAAGAAGAAAGTGGCGGCTGGGCAGCAGAGCAGATGTACATGCCGAGGAACTCCCGAGAAAGTTCACTTGGCTGGGTTTGTAACCTGAGTCTGACCACCCAATGGCTCTCCCCACCTCCTACCCAAGGACCAAGGAGCTAACTTTAGCCCTGAAGGAGGTTGTGACCTTTATGAAAAGGCCAGAGGGATGGGTTATAACTCCACACTCAAAGGATGCCAGAAGATGCTCTTGCTGCTGTCTCCCCCCCCCCAATAACTCCTGCCTTGGATCTTGGAAGTTAGGGCTGCCAATCTCCAGGTGGGGCCCGAAGACCCCCCAGAATTACTGATCCCTAGCCTGCAGAGGTTAGTTCCCCT
>NW_015172050.1:221701-231798 GCF_001447785.1 Gekko japonicus | reverse complement strand
ACTGGACTCAAACTTTGTTCTACTACTTCAGACCAACACGACAACCCACCTGAATCTATCTTCACAGAATCTAGGTGAAATCCCTCCTTAGGATCTTCACTCTACAGTCACTGCCTCCAAATCTCCAGAAATTTCCCAGCCAGAGTTGGCAACCCCATGTAACTCGCTTACAGGTAGGTCCCCTTGACTCATGAGGTGCCAAGCCCAGTGTGGATAAGAAGAAGAAGAGACTGGCTTTATACCCCGCCCTTCACTACCTGAAGGAGTCTGAGAGCAGCTTACAATCTCCTTTCCCTTCTCCTCTCCACAACAGGCATCCTGTGAGGTAGGTGGGGCTGAGAGAGCGCTTTCAAGGAGCTGCTCATGAGAGAACAGCTCTGAGAGAACTTGTGACTGACCCAAGGTCACACCAGCAGCTGCATGTGGAAGAGTGGGAAATCAAACCCGGAGCTCCCACGTTAGAATCTGCACTCCTAACCACACCACCAAACCTGCTCTATGTGGTTCCTGCTGTGCTTCCATTTCTGCACACCCACCCCGCTTTCACCACCAGAGACAGGAGGTAAAGCAAGTTTGCAGAAGTCGCTTGCAGTCCCGGTCTGTGGCTGGTGCACCACAGTCCGCTGTGTGGCTCATCATTGGAACCTGCCGAACAAAGAGACACTGAAAGGAATCTGGGCCTGTTTGAGCATTTGCACAACTGGAGCATCCTCTGTTTGATGAGCAAACAATTGCTGGCAAGGACTCTGGGCAGGGGACAGAGGACAACCGAGGGAGGGACGTCAACAAACCGTCAATATTTCCGATGTTGATATTCAATCTGCAGGTAGGGCGCTTGCCTTGTCCCCCCCTTGGGAGCTTTGGGGTGGGAGCAGCCAGGGTTGGAATACCTCTAAGGACTGACGCTCGAGGGCCAGTCCTGTCCTCCCCGGAAGGGCTGGGACGAGAGGGGAAAAGGGGTGTCGGGAGCAAAGGTCGGGTGTGGGATTGTGGAGGGAGAAAGTGCAGTAGTGGAGGGCTGGCACGCTGCCCTTGGAAGGTTTTTGGCATGCTCTTCTTTGGCCGAGTCACCCTGGCTGCCATCCAACTAGGAAAGGTGAGGCCTTTGGACAGCAGATTCTGGAGCCATGCTAAAGGGCAACGCATTCTCAACCTCCTTTTACTAGCCGCTGTATTTTTATCCTGCCCTTCCTTCAAGGGGCGCAGAGGGGGACGTGTGGTTCTTCCCCCTCACTTTTAGCCTCACAACCACCCTGTGAGGTAGGCTAGGCTGAGAGTGTGCTATGGGTCCGAGGTCACCCAGGGAGATTCACAGCATCAGGGAAATTTGAACCCAGATCTCAAAAATCATAGTCCACTGGCTAGGAGCAAGATATTTTAACCAGCATTATAGTGCAGGTACAATCCAGCAGCTGCAAGTGGAGGAGTGGGGGATCAAACCTGATTCTCCCACATTAGAGTCTGCGCACTTAACCATGACACCAAACTGTATAGTGGTTAGAGCGGAGGTGCCAAACACATTTGTTACAAGGGTCGGATCTGGCATAAATGTCACTTTGTCAGGCCCAGCCATGTGTGCCATAAAAATGTAATGCCAGTTATGGGAGACATAAACTTTATCAAGGACACAGGCAAATCCAAATAACAATAGTATTTTTTTTACTCAAAATACAAACAGGCTTAAAACATTCACACTCTTAACGTAGCTCCCTGATGCCCACCCTCCCACTTCCACTGCCCATTACGCAGTAGCACTGGCACAGTTTACAGGAGGAGCGGCCAAACTTCCTTAACGTAAGAGTCAGTCACATAGAATAAACGTCAGATGTTTCAGAGCCGCAAGACTCGAACAAATATTACACACACGTTTTTATTGGAAAACATGCACATTTGCTTTGTGTTAACATTAAACGAGACTGCCAAAAATAAAAACAAAAGGGGTAAAAACAGATATTGATAACATTTATTTGTCCAATTATATTTGTTTGCTAATAATATTTGTCTAAGAGAGAGAGAGAGAGAGAAACAAGGAAAGCAAATACATGGGGGAGGGAGGAGGGAGGAAGGAAGGAAGAGAGAGAAAGGAAGGAACGAACAGGGTGAAAGAGAGAAAAAGAAAGGTGGAAAGAAAGCAAATAGATGGAGGAGGGAGGAAGGGAGAAAGAGATGGAAAAAGAGAAAAACAAAGAAAGTAAATAGAGGGGTTGAGGAAGTACGGAAGGGAGAAAGAGAAAGGTGGAAAGAAAGCAAATAGATGGAGGAGGGAGGAAGGGAGAAAGAGATGGAAAAAGAGAAAAACAAAGAAAGTAAATAGAGGGGTTGAGGAAGTACGGAAGGGAGAAAGAGAAAGGTGGAATGAAAGGTGGAAAGAGAGAGAAAGAGAAGGAGAAACAGAAACAAAGCAAATAGATGAAGGAGGGAGGAAGAGAATGGAAGGGAGGGAGAAAGAAAGGTGAAAAGAAAGAGGTGGGAAGAAAGCAAATAGATGGGGAATGGAGGAAGGAAGGGGAAAACAGAGAGAGAGGTAGAAAGAAAGCAAATAAATTGGGGAGGGAGGAAGGGAGAGAGGGAATGAAAGAGAGCAATTTTGACTTTAAATGTGTTCTTCAACCCCACCCCCCACCCCCCATGCCAGCTGGCTTGGCTTGGAGAAAGGATTTAAAGAGACAAATGCCTTCTCCAAGCCAGTGGGCAGGGCCGCAGGGCAGGGGCTTGGAGAACACCTTTAACTTTAAATGTGTTTTCCAAGCTCCTGGCCCCCACTGTCATGCTGGCTTGGCTTGGAGAAGGGATTTAAAGAGACAAATGCCTTTTCCAAGGCAAGACAGCTAGGTGGTGTGGTGGGGCTTGGAGAACACATTTAACTTTAGACAGGGAAGGAGAGGGGAAGGAGAGAAAGAAAGGTGGAACAAAAGAAAGTGGAAAGAAAGCAAATAGATGGGGGGGAAGGGAGGGAGAGGTGAAAAGAAAGCAACTTTAAATGCCTTCTCCAAGCTCTCCCCCATGGCCGACTGGTTTGGTTTGAAGAAGGAATTTAGAGAGACAAATGCCTTCTCCAAGCTGGCTGCTGGTGGTGGTGACCTTTGAGAACGAGATATTTAAAGTTTCTTTCTCTGCTCCCTCCCACCTCAAGCCTACCCAGGGAGAGGAACACTGGCTGGGGAAGGGAAGACTGATCGGGGAGGCAGGCCTCCCCTTCGCTTCCCCAGCTGCCCTGCCAGGAGATGCACAATATGCGTGAAAGGGCCACAGTTTGGCCACCGTGGTATACAGGAACATAATACACAGCCTCTCTCATCAGGCAATAAAAGTAATCGTTGCTCGCGGGCCAGATAAGAGCCCCAGATGGGCAGGTTCTGGCCCACAGGCTGTAAGTTTGACACCCCTGGGTTAGAGTATCCTGAGTGGGGTATGGGATACCCAGGTTCAAATCCCCACTCTGCCATGGAAACTGGCTGGTTGACTTTGGGTCAGTGACACACTCTCTCTGCTTCACACACTGACTTTGGGTCAGTGACACACTCTCTGGGTCTCTACCTCACAGGGTTGTTGTGAAGATTAAAGAGAATGGAGTGTCAGACATCTTGTGTCTCCATTGGGGAGAAAAGCAGGCTGTGTGTATACACACACATATATGGGAATGGACCTCTGACCTGGATAGCCCAGGCAAGCTGGGTCTCATCAGATCTCGGAAGCTAAGCAGGGTTGACTCTGGCAAGCACTTGGACAGGAGACCTCCAAGGAATACCAGCAGTCGGGAGGCGGGGGCAGGCTTTACTCCATCACCTCTCTGAACATTCTCCAGGCCCCCAGTAGGGGTCAATCACCAGAGGTCAACGTGACTTCCAGGTACACATAAACTCACATATAAAAAAGTACCAAAAAAAGAGAAAGCATGGGAGTGCTGTGACTTGACATGCAGTGAGGCCTAGGCCACGACAGCTGCTGTCACACACCGGAGTTAGCCGGTGGGAACAGGCACGCAGGAGTCTGAAGCAGGCCCTCACTAATTGGGCAAAGAAACGTGACTCCAGGCATGCCCGCTCTCTTCTCAATACAAGGCTTTGGGGAGCCTGAAAAACGGCAAAAGAAAGGACAGGGACCGCTCGGCCGTCTCTGACGTAAGAGGCTGGCCAGGGGATGCCAGGGTGAGGACAAGAGGGTGAGTGTCTCTCTGTGAGGTTCCCTGCCACAGTTTCCATAGTTATGGCACGCCACCCAGGCCAGGACCACCTGGACGCTCCAGCCTGGCGGGTCGGAGTAGGGAATGCATTGCCATTTGGCCTTTTGAAAGATTGGAAAGTTTTCCTTTCTTCCCCCCTGAGGTAGGAAGAGGTCAGAAAATGAGATAAGGGTGGGGTGGGGGAGTCCAAATGAGAGGCGCCTTGCTAGCCATGGCTATGTGGAGCTGCTACTGCCATCTAGTGGCCTTGGCAGGCCCAGCCCAGATTTATAAGCCTCCTGAAGCTGGCTGCCTTGACAGCTGCTGTGATTTTGAAAGCTGTTCTTCGCAATTCTGGCAGGAAAACTCTCCAGTCTGAGAAAGGGGCAGGTCAGGGTACTGGGGTGATGACTTTAAGAAGACAAAGAGACTGGATTTATACCCCCGCCCTTCACTACCCCAAGGGGTCTCAGAGCGGCTTACAAACTCCTTTCCCTTCCCCTCCCCACAACAGACACCCTGTGAGGTGGGTGGGGCTGAGAGAGCTCTGACAGAAACTGCTTATTAGGAAGGGTATTGAAAACAGATCAGCCAATATCATAGTGCCCCTGTATAAATCAATGGTGCGACCTCATTTGGAATACTGTGTGCAGTTCTGATCACCACACCTTAAAAAGGATATTATAGCTTTGGAAAAAGTGCAGAAAGGGGCAACTCGAATGATAAAGGGGTTGGAACACTTTCCCTGTGAGGAAAGGTTAAGGCGCTTAGGGCTCTTTCACGTGGAGAAAAGATGACTGAGGGGTGACATGATTGAGGTTTATAAGATTATGCATGGGAAAGAGCAGGTAGAGAAAGAGGTAATTTTCTCCCTTTCTCACAATAGAAGAACTCGTGGGCACTCCATGAAATAGCTGAGCGGTCGGGTTAGAACGGATAAAAGGAAGTACTTCTTCACCCAAAGAGTGATTAACACTTGGAATTCACTGCCACAGGAAGTGGTGGCGGCTACAAGCATGGACGGCTTCAAAAGGGAATTAGATAAGCATATGGAGCAGAGGTCCATCAGTGGCTATTAGCCACAAGGTATAGATAGGGACTGTGGGGCAAGTGATGCTCTGTCTTCTTGGTGCTTGGGGGTGGGGTCAACAGTGGGAGGGCTTCTAATGTCCTGGCCCCACTGGTGGACCTCCTGATGGCACTGGTATTTCTGGCCACTGTGTGATACAGAGTGTTGGACTGGATGGGCCTTTGGCCTGATCCAACATTGGCCTCTCTTATGTTCTTATGTTCTTTTTCAAGGACAGCTCTTATCAGAACTACGGCTTGCCCAAAGTCATCCAGCCAGGTGCAAGTGGAGGGGTGGGGTATCAAACCCAGTTCTCCCAGATAAGAGTCCGCGCACTTAACCACTACACCAAACTGGCATGGAATAAAAAGCATGTAGGTGCAACAAAGACAGTGCTCCTGTGCATGTTTAGTTAGGAGTAAGCCCCCCCCCCAACATAGAGGAGGCCCACATCTGAAGGGTTCCTCTGGTGGAAGAGCCCTTTCCATGGAAACTGCAGGGGATATGTGGTGGTTCCATGTGCTTGGTACACCAACACATGGGAGGACCACTTGCCCCACACTGCTTTTTGTGACTGCCTCCAGCTGAAATCCTATCAGCGTGGCATAGTGGTTAGAGCATCATGGTAGTGAGACCCAGGTTTGAATATGCACTCTTTAAAAACAACAACAACATTTTTTTATTCTTTTACTTCGAAGTACATTAACCTGCAGAGAAGGAAACATCACAAACACAAAACCAGCCAAGGGGTATACAGTATATGAATGCATATTGGTTGAACTATGAACTTTAAGGAACCCTGGTTAATATCTAGATGATCTTATTCACTATACTCAACACTTTATCTTATGTCTACTCTGAGCATTTACACCCTCAATTAGTGTTATCGACCGTTCAATAGAAGTAAACTTATTCAGCTGTTCAGAATATGAGAGTGAGCGATATGTTATATGAACAACCACCTGTGATAATTCAAATCTGTGGGGAGTATTTTGTATTTAGTCATATAATTCACCACCGGTGACCAGAGCCTTCTAAATTTCGTATGTGATGTGGTGTGTGGTGTCTGGGACTCTCAACCTAGGTCATTAATTTTAGCCATGACGAACTGTTCCCATAGCTTATCGTAGCAGAGAGACAGCGTGGGGGGATTAAGGGACTTCCATACAGAGGCTATTGTTAATTTAGCCATTGCAAGAAGCGATGTGAGGTTCCTCCTGTCTTCTTTCGTGGAATCGTCCCATCTATTCAGCAATATCACTTCCGGTGTAAAGGAGATTCTTTGATTGGTCATTTCACTTATGCGCCGAGTTACCTCGTTCCAGAATCGACATATTACCAGGCAACTCCACCAACAATGGATGTAAGAGCCTGTCTGTCCGCATTTCTTCCAGCAAGTGGAGTCATTCCTTCTGTTAATTTATGCACTCTTGGCACCTGTGCTCCCCCCCCCCCTTTGGGGAATGCAAACACGCAACAGCCTTGTAACAGCCTCAGAGAGTGGCAGTCTCAAAAAAAGCCGGGCCAGTCAATTTCACGGTGTGATCTGGAATCTCTTCACATTTTGCCGTTCTATGAAGAACTCTCACTTTCTGTCAACAGCTCTGAAATGTGATACTAAGCAGTCATACCTCCTCTTGGCCTTTGGCATGGCACTGGAATCTCATACAGTTCATCCCAAACTGGATTTAGTCCACAGGGGAGAAAGTGATTCCACCTCGCATACATAAGAATCCTTAAATATACCGTTCAAGGGGCTGGTGTTTGACAAACTTTGTTTCAGTGCCGCTGAAAGACGTTGACAGGAGAAACCCCCAAGCAGTTTAACCAGTACCTGGAACCCCTCCACAAATCCAGGAAGTGCCTCACCCCCCTCTACTATTTCAGAAGGCTTTCCCACTCATACTGCGTCGCAATCATATGAAACCAATGACGGAAGTGTCATTTCAGATCTGTGAAGCGACCCCTTTCCATTGCACAAAAACCTCACCGAGCCAGCATTTCCCCGAAAGCACTGCTTAGTGAAGTATACACCTTTTACAGTGAAGTATACAAAATACGTGTGTCTTTCGGGAAGGGGGGGGTAACTAACTTTTTTTTTTGCTCCCCAATGGGGAATTTTTTATTGCATTTTTATTACAACTGCAAACTATAACAGAAATAAGGGAGGGGACTACATGTAGGGGATAATATACCCACTACTGACTAAAAACCCAAGAGAGGAGATCTTCTAATCAGCTTGAATACACATCTAGTCTTAATCATATTAATCTCATTACAAACTGAGTCACATATTCTGCTAACTTTCCCCACATCTTAAATTTAACTGATATAAGGAAATACCCCAAAGCATCTCAATTCAAAATTTTTCAAAGGCACAATTCAGAGTCCTTCAGCCTTCACTACTTCTTGTCCAGTCTCTTCCGCAACTTATAAGGACTTTTAGGAGCTGCTGCCCCTTTCTCTGACAGAGAGTCCTCTCTGGAAGAACCCGAGTCCAGCTCGCCACTGGACTTGCTGTCCCCTGGGAAGGGGTGGTGGTAACTAACATGATGGGGAAGGCCGTGGCTCCATGGTAGAGCCTCTGCTTTGCATGTAGAAGGTCCCAGGTTCAATCCCCGGCATCTCCAGTTAAATGGATCAGGCAGCAAGGGATGTGAGAGACCTCTACCTGAGACCCTGAAGAGCGGCTGCCAGTCTGAGTAGACAATACTGACCTTGATGGACCAGTGGTCTGGTTCAGTATAAGGCAGATTCATGTATGTTCACATGATCACTGCGCCTTAACACCCAGATGTGTGGCACAATGACACCACTGGGAAGTGGATTATTAACTCCTCACTTTCTTCATATTGAAGACGAGTTGGATTTATACTCCACCTTTCACTCGGAGTCTCACAGTGGCTTACAATACAACAGACCCCCTGTGAGGGAGGTGGGGCTGAAAGAGAACTTGTGACTGACTCAAGGTCACCCAGTTGACGGCACATGGGAGTGGGGAATCAAACCCGGTTCTCCCAGATTTGAAGCTCGCCGCCCGAAACCGTTACACCAAATCTACTGAGGGTGATCTCTGCTCTCCTCTAAAAAGAGGACACACAAAGGTGTTTGCTGAGTGTCAGGAACAGAGGAGGCAGACCTCTGCAAAGAGCCAAGGCCAAGAGGGGGGGAGTGGCTGGCAGGCCTTCAAGGCAGAAGGGAGAGATGTGTTGCAGAACTGATGGGGAACCAGAGTTGAGTCTAGGGGAAACTCAACGGGGAAAAGCCACCATCAGAACAAAGGGAACAAGACAGGAGCTTAGGCAGATCATGAGAGGGAGGGCAGGAAGTTCTCGTGGGCCTTTCTTACACGCCCGTAGAAGTGCTGATTGCCACGTTGGGGTCAGGAAGCAATTTTTCTCTTGGCCAGTTTGGCTGGGGATCCTGGAGGGTTTTTTTTGTCATCTTCTGAGCATGGAATAGGGGTGGAGGCGTTTGTGAAATCCCTGTATTGTGCAGGGGGTTGGACTAGATGACCCTGGAGGTCCCTTCCAACTTTATGATTCTAGGCGCCACACACTTCTGGTCAGGGGGGTGAGATTCAGTACCCCCGCCTTCCTTGTGCCTTTGAACACAGCTTAAAAAACATCTTAACTAAAAATCATTATTATCATCACCCAGCTCTGCTTTCAGGATTAGCACCCCGGAAGCAGTCTGAATAAGAGCACCTCTCTCCAAAGGGCCAAGGGCTTTCCCTTGAGGTACCGGAAAGAAAGCTGAACTGAAGTTTTAAGACCACCCTTTCTCTGATCAGCTTTACCTTACAAACAACCCTGCGAGGCAGGTTCGGCTAAAGACGGCAGCTGGCCCAAGATCACACGGCGAGATCAGGGCTGAGCAAGGATTTGAACCGACTCCTAATCTACAACATTAACCGTGTTACGCTGGCTCTGGCGTTGAAACCCAATGGAAAGAGAACAGCTAGCGAATACTTCCAACTATATCACTGTCACCCAAGTGATGTTGGCGAAAGGAGAATCTGAATAGGCCTGCCTTTCTGTAGGGGCTCCACTTCGTCGTTTTTGTCCCTTGCCAAGTCCTGCAAAGCACCCGACTTACTGACATTTGACCAACCCGCTTGTTTCCAGAGTCACAGAGTTAAGAAGCCAAACTCCCTCCTTCCCATCTTCCAGACTCTGTGCAAAGAATGGACTCGGCACTGTCAACTCCTGTATTTTCAACTGCGCTGGGTTCCCCCTCAAGTATTTGCTGTCCCCATTTTACGAGAAAAGTTCTCTCCCTCCCCAGTCACACAAGGTGGTGAAGTCACCATTTGGCCACTGAGCAGAAGGCAAGAAGAGCACAGAACAGCATTGCCGAGCAGAAGAAAAGGAGAAAGGGAAATGGATAGATGTAAGATGACCAAATGGCTCACACAACTCGGTGGCCTGGAGTGCAAAACTGAACGGCTGAAGCAGAGTGGCAGGGGAAGAAAGGAGATTGTTCATGCTGAGCAGAGGACTGAAAAGGTAAAACGGCAAATGCTCATCAGACGGGTCCAAAGAACAGCTTTGTAGGGAGACAGAGAGAAGGGTGCGCCTGTGCCACTTCATCTGAGTATGGTTGGAAGATCACATTTCCTACCTGGTACAGGCAGCGTTTAGCTGTTAGCTTTGGCTGGCATGCCAGTTACGGCCATTATAGATTTGGCTCACACCCTGAGCACATCCAGACCATACAGTAATATAACACACTCTACAAGGGGCTGCCTTTGAAGGCAGCAGAGCTCCAGCAGTAAAGAGCCCAGGGGGCGGGCACATGCAACAAGCCCCACCCCCTGCTCCCAGCAGCCCTCAGTCACAGCAAGAAGCAGCCAGGTAAGTTGCA
>NW_015172050.1:148419-221682 GCF_001447785.1 Gekko japonicus | reverse complement strand
AATGGCGCCTTTAAGACCAGGTTTTATTCAGGTACAAGCTCTCCCTCCTTTGTGAGGGCAGATCTGCACATTCCCCCCCCCCAATAGCTAGCAATCCAAAACAGTCCAGTGGAGCCTGAGCGGTGGGTGTTGCCTTCTGACACACTTCCGGTGATGTCAGGGGGTGTGGCCTATGCAAATAAGTTATGCTAATGAGCTCTTGCACCTCTTTTTCTACGAATGACCCGTTGAAGACTATACCGAAGCTTCGATTAATACAAAAAGGTTGCTATCTGAGACTGAATACAGGAATACCATCCCTCTATTTGATCTACACTGGACTGCCTATTGGATTTGTTTTTTTGGGGGGGGAAGTGAAAGTGTGGGATCTTGTCTATGACGTCTGAAACGGCCGAGGACAAAGGATATCGGGTGATTCTGCCTGCCAGCTGAGAGTTTCAGCTCAAACCCTGCTCATTGTGCTCCCCCCCTCCAGAAGGGAGGTGGGTCAACGACTGAAGGCAGGGCTTTTTTGGTGGTGGTGCCATCTTCACTATGGAATGCTCTTCCCTGGAGGTCAGGTTGGGACTGGATCATGTAGGCTTTGGTTACTCCTTTAGGTTACCCTTTGAGGTGCTTGATAGCCAAGCTGGCCACTTTAATTTTATTAGCCCCGATCAAAACTGATTTATGATTGTAATTCCTTTTTGTATTGCTGCTGGTTATTTTTTGTTATTATGATTGATGTCTTCGATGTTGTTGTGAGCCATCTCAAGCAGCCTTGATTCTGCAGAAGTCACAAATAAACCATCCAGATAAGCACTGCATCAAGTTATCGGAGTGATGGATACTGGTGTGGTTTGTCTGGTTTCAGCTGGCAGCTGCATTGATAAACAAACAGCCCTTATGGCAAAAAAAGAATAATAATAAGAAGAAAAGATTGGATTTATACCCCGCCCTTCACTATCCAAAGGTGTCTCAGAGCGGCTTACAATCTCCTTTCCCTTCCCCTCCCCACAACAGACACCCTGTGAGCAATGTTCCCTCTAAGCTGTGGAGTCTTGTGAGCAAAAATTCTACTTTGTGAGCTACTGGCATTAAAGTTGTGAGCGAGCCATTTGGCTGCTGCATAAATCAGTTTGCTTTGGAGCCATCCTTCCTGAGCTAAGGCAAAAATGTGTGAGCCGGAGGCTAAAAAATGGTGAGCTGGCTCACACTAACTCAGCTTAGAGGGAACTATGCCTGTGAGGTAGGTGGGGCTGAGAGAGAGCTCTTGACAGAAACTGCTCTTTTTCAAGAACAGCTCTTTATCAGAACTACGGTTTGCCCAAGGCCATCCAGCCAGGTGCAAGTGGAGGAGTAGAGAATCAAACCCGGATCTCCCAGATTAGAGTCCGCGCACTGAACCACTACACCAAAGTGGCTCCCAAAGAGAGTTTGAATAGCTTGTGAAGGGGGGGGGGGGGGGGGGGGGGCTGTTACAAGGAGATGAGATTAAAAATTCAGTAAGATTAGGGACAACACAGCAAGAGTAAGCACTGAAGCCAGGAGGCACGGAACCTGTGCCCGGAGACAGTACCTAAGAAAGCGCCAGAGATCCAGGATAGAATGGGAGAGCACCTCCCCACCCAATCCTGCCGTACTCCGCTTCCAGGTCCACTGAAACAGAAGAGGGCCGGCAAAGTCGAGAAATGCTTCCGTGTGATTATTTCACACACGCCGCCAAGAGCGTAGTACGGTGCACTGGCAGGTGTGCAGCACGTCTTTGCTGAGCAGCAGCATTCCCCTCCCTGATCCATTTTGTCCCACAACCACTGGTGGGTCAACCCGTTTAAAAGACTCAGTCAGGATCGACCCATAGACATCCTCCTCCTGCTGGCCCTTCTTGCTCCTCACGTGCCGGAGCGATACACGCGGCACAATCCCTGCCTGAAGCCCACCTCTGGATGGGTTGAGCGACCCCCACAGTGGACCGGAGGACCGGCCAAGCCGACTCCCTCCAGGCTACTTTAACGTACACGTTTGGAGCCGAGACTTTAGAAACTCATAGATCTTTATTCATTAGTACAAAAGAATTTAAAGTGTTAAAAAAGAGAGGAGGGGGATGCCATCACCGGGCACAGCGGGCTGACGCACGGGAAATGGGAGTTGTTTTGCTGGGCGTTTCCTCCTCCGTTAGTTCGGCTGGAAAAGAAAACCATGTCAGGGGGCGGGGGGCGCTGTGGGGAGGCAGCACTAGACACAGCAGAGGGGCTGTTCATCCCACCTCTGTGGAGGACAAAGAGCCACCCCCGGCAGGCTAAAACCGCCCTGCGCGTTCCTAAGAACGAGCTCTTCCACAAGCATGCAGGATCCTCACCTTCTTCCAGGCTGTTTTCCTCATCACTGGAGAAGACGACGGAAGCCTTCTGCCTGGAAATCTTCCTGCGGGCTCTGGAGACGCGGGGCTTGGGGGTGACGAAGGGCGAGTCCGTCTCTCGGTTGGCAGCCCGCAGTGGCTGCTGGCGACGGGAGCCTGGAAGGGAAGGGGAATGGCACATGCCAACTCAGACACTCATCTGGATACCTATGCCTCACTTTCCTCCCTAGTGGGCACCCAAAGCCGCCTATGACTTTCTGTTTTATCATCACAACCATTCTGTGAGGCCACCCAGCAAGTTTCTATGGTGGAGCGGGGACTTGAACCTGGGTTCAATCTGACCACCACACTACACTGGCTCTTACTAATTTATTACGAGTGAATGCATTCGTCAGTGCTTTTCAGCTCTCAAGCGAGAACATTCTCAACAGCTTCTGCAAAATCCATAAGCCGTTTCCTAGGCCAGCCTACAGGTTGCCCAGTGCAGTGAGCAGGCAAGATGGAAGGAATGGCTTTCAGGGAACACCACTAAGGGACACAGGAATCTGCACCACTGGCTCTACTGCAACACCACTGAAAGTTTCAGGGTCTTGAGATTTCCCAGCTTTCGTTTTTAAGAGTTCGAATGGCTTCTAAGGAAAAGTAGGCAACAACATTCCTCCCTCCCACAGATCAGGGGGCAGGTATGTCGGGTCCTGCTTCCAGCAACTGGGACGAGACCAATTCACTCTGCATAATACCCCCAGGACCTGTGCTTGTCCTCATCTCATCATCTATTGCTTCACAGAATCGGCTGGGATAAAACTTCTAACCAGTTAGGGAGCAATCCAAAACCTGGAAGAGCATCCCTCGCCAACCACTGCAAAGTTAACATTCACTTTCAATGGACACACACACACACGAGCACCATCTCCTGCCATGTGTCCCTGTGTGCCATCAACGGTTGTCAGGTGGGCTATCCCACCATTTAGGGTAGCCCGTCTGGCATCAACCAGAAACCTGGTCCTCCTTCCCTCCTGGCTCTGGGAAATGGGCTTCCTGAAGAGGTGAGAGGGCCTCCTCTCCTTGGAGATCTTCAGAAGATGCTGCCAGGGCTTTTGAGGGGGCTTAAAGTGGCAGACATCTCTTATGGTGGGGGAAGAGGGGAGAAAGATTTGGGGATCGCCATTTTATTTTTTGCTTTAACGGAAAACATTCCAGCTATTAGTCAAGCTGCCTTGAGCCACGTGGGATAGAAATGCTTTAAGAAATCCATAATTCCCCTGCTACAAACAAGCAAAGAGTTTAGCACAGAGTCTGAAAGCGCACGGACGTACTCGCTGCTGTTCTTTTGGCCGTCTGGGCCACAGGCCTCCCGCTGCTTTCTGGGCATTTGGACCCCTGGGGAGTTCCGGCCAGAGAGTCCAGGCCCCTGTTGTGGCACTTCTGCAGCTTCTGCTCAAATTCTTCAACAAGAGTCTGACGAATGACAAGCAGATACAGATTACATAGTTAATGGAAAGCATTTGCAAGTTTGGGCTCCAAGTCGCAAAGCGCCCCCCCCCCTCAATGTGTCTTCATCCCCAGGGAAAAAGAGCATCTGCTATGGAACACGGGGGCACTCACCTTCATCTCGGGTTTCGCGCACAGCCGTCGGAGGCGGCCCAGCACTGCCTGAAAGCAGCTGTAGACGGCCACGTCCTGCAGCTTGTCCCCAAAGCACTCGAAGTTGTCTTGCATCTTACGGAGGCCTCGGTCTGTGAGCGGGAGCAAGGTCAGGCAGAAAGCCAGGTCGTGGTGCTGACGCTCTGTTCTGCGAGGAAGGGGGGAGGGGGACAACAGACCACCTTAAGCAGCAGGAAAGGCCTCCCAAGCTTAGAGACCAGGCACTGATATTTCTTCTGAACGGATAAGGGCATGCTGTTAACACGTGCAAGACCCCCAGTTCCTAAAAGGAGCGCCGTGGGGCACGTATAGGACCACCAAGCCCAGGAGTATAGGAAAAAGAGAGGTGCCAAAGCTGCTTCAAAAAGCAAGGATGAGCAAAGTGAGGTGTAATCTGAGCTGTGTGGGCAAGGGTGGGCCGAGGGGGAAAATGGCATTATTATTATTAAATTTGTGGATTGCCCAATCCCTGCTACTGCAGGGTACTGGGTGATATAGAACATTTGATAAAAACATCAAAACCATAGGAAAAAAAATGCATAAACAGTACTATACAGCAAATCTTCATCTGGGCATGTGTGTGTGTGTGGGTGCACCTGGAAGTCATGGCGCCCTCTGCTGAGTGACCCCTCCTGGTGGCCTGGAGGATATTCAGAGAGGTGGCTGAATAAAGCCTGCCCTCTGTCCTTCCGACTGCTGGTATTCCAAGGAAGTCTCCCATCCAAGTTCTTGCCAGAGTCGATCCCGCTTAGCTTCCGAGATCTGACACGATCGGGCTTGCCTGGGCTATCCAGGTCAGGGCCTAACACAGCAAATCTTAAAGAATCAGAGGGCGAAGTTCCACAATTCCTTCTCATTCCAGACTGCGGCCATCTCATGGGTGGGGGGAAGAGGAATGGGGCAGTCTGGAGAGGGGGCCAGCCAGAATGGAAAGGATCGCTACCCTCAACCAAAAGCCTGGCGGAACACCTCTGCCTTACAGCCCCTGTGGAACTGCATCAGATCCCGCGGGGCCCTGGTGTCATTCGGCAGAGTTCCACCAGGACGGGGCCAGGACCGAGAAGGCCCTGGCCTGGGACAGACAGATACCTTTGAGGCCAGGGATCACCACTAGAAAGGGGCCTGTTCCCAGTATGCCATAGCCCCCAATCCCCCAAAGGAAGGAGGGAGGGAGAGAGACAGCCTGCTCCTGGCCCTTGCCGGGTAAGGGCTGCTGGCTTGTGAAAGCAGTGGAGTGCGCCTTGGGGCCAGAGCAGCTCAGACCATCAGCCCACCAGGAGTTTTCCCTGTGGCTTAATAGCCAATCTGTCCCCAGCCAGCAGCACTGATTCTGGACTCCTGGAAATCCTGTCTTCGTGGCTGCTGGTCCAGTTTGACGTGTAGGCCAGTAGCTGACAGTGGGCAGGCCACTTCGATGCGGAATGAAACACGGCAGCCAATACCAGGTTGCCCCAGGACTCATGGGCATGCGCGAACAGGACCCTGGGCTCAATTAACTCCCCCCCCCCAAACAACTGAAGTGTAGCAGTTACAGCTAGGCAACTTTCACATGCCCCAGTAAATGGGTATCTCCCCCCCCCTCCAGCCAAAGAAAGGGGTGGTGGTGAAGACAGGTCATACGAGGTCACAAACAGGAAGAAGCGCGGACTTCAGCTCCAGGGATAATTGCAGGACAGTTGTCAAAATGAATAATGGGTGGAATGTTACATCACAGAAGAGATGCTAATAACTAGTTGTCACCGAAGCGGTAAACCTACACGTAGGCCGCCTCCACCTTCTACTGCATCGAGAGCATCGCACAAAAGAATTCTTCGGGCAGCCTGACTTCTTGACAAAAAGGTAGAAGGTCCTAGCCTCGGCTGTCTACTCAACACTGTTTTCTGCACTGAGGTACGTTAAAAAAAAATGGAGTAGTCTACCATGCAAGACCCCCCTCCCCCTGTTTAAAATGGTACAGCCTAGACACTGGGTGAGGAGGAAGGCCTCGAAGGAGCCAGAAGTGGAGAGGGACTCAGAGAAGGCCTGCGGATGATTTGGGACACACACACACACACACTTTCCAAATAGAAGCACTGGGAATTTTGGGCAGCAGTCCCACAAAAGGCCCTGACCTCGATGGCCCAGGCTAGCCCGATCTCGTCAGATCTCTGAAGCTAAGCAGGGTCGGCCCTGGTTAGTACTTGGACGGGAGACCACCAAGAAGCCCGGGGTTACTGTACAGAGGAATGCAACGGCACCTCAGAACGTCTTGCCTTGAAAACCCTAAGACGGTGATGACCATAAATGGGTTGCAAATGGACAGCACTTTCCACCACCACCACAAGAATATGGAACGACCGAAGCTTTACTTGTTCAGACTGTTCAGTATGATGGCAGCATTTATGGAAGGCAACATTACAGAACGATCACTCCTGTGTACGCTGTCTGCAACACTGCTTTCAAGCATGTTGTATTTCATGGTGGCTAGTGTTGTCCGCAGTTGTTACGTTATGTGTACTGCGAGCCACCGAACAGCCCAATGTTTTCAACATGCTAAGTTGTAAAACACATTTCATGTTGTTAAAGCGGTAAAATAAGTTTAGGCTTTATAAGAATTGCATCTATGACAATTTCTTCCAAAGAAGAAGAGATTGGATTTATACCCTGCCCTTCACTCCCCGAAGGAGTCTCAGAGCGGCTTACAAACTCCTTTCCCTTCCGTGCTAACAAGTCACAGCTAACGTATGGTGACCCCCGTGGGGTTTTTGAGGCAAGAGAGTAACAGAGGTGGGTTTGCCATTGCCTGCCTTTGCGTAGCAGCCCCAGACAGGTCAACAGAAGTGCATCAGTAGCTGTATTTGGCTGAACAGGGGCCATTCCTAGAGGTTGGGGGGAGGTCTCTTTCAAAAGAAGTGCAGAGAGGCAAACAAAGGGGAAACTGTGTCCAAGAGAAAGTGGTAAAGATGTATGGTAAGTATTGGATGCCAAGCCTGGATGGTTGATTTATTTTGACAGCAAAAAGTATTATGCGATATTTCAGCTCGTTGGCCAGCCAGCAACCAATGCCTCGGCTTCCGGGCTCACCTTCAAATTGGGCGAACTGTTCCAAGTGCCTGGTTTGGACGATGCTCAGCCTAAAGTTACCCAGCGCCATAAGAACATAAGGGAAGCCATGTTGGATCAGGCCAATGGCCCATCCAGTCCAACACTCTTGTGTCACACAGCGGCCAAAACCCAGGTGCCATCAGGAGGCCCACCAGCAGGGCCCGAATCTTCTGCAGCCTAAAAGACTGCTCTGTCCCAACAACTCCAGGAGGAGGAAGAGAAGATGGACTTCCCTTCGCTCTCCCCCCGTAAACCTTCTAGGACAGCGCACTACTTAGGTAAAAAGGTAAAGGTAAAGGTTCCCTTGCTCGAAAGCCAGTCGAATCCGACTCTAGGGTTGCGGTGCTCATCTCCGTTTCAAAGCCGAAGAGCCAGCGCTGTCCAAAGACGTTTCCATGGTCATGTGGCCGGCATGACTAAACACCAAGGCGCATGGAACGCTGTTATCTTCCCACTGAAGTGGTACCTATTTATCTACTTGCAATTTCTTGCTTTCGAACTGCTAGGTTGGCAGGAGCTGGAACTAGATGGGAGCTCACTCCATCATGCGGCACCCTTAGGTATCCCTCTGCAAACTGCTTGCTCTGTGGCATGGAACTTTAGCTTCTCCAGCATGAAGACAATTTTCACCCTCTCTATCCCCAAAATCTGAGGTTGCTTGCAATGACAGCTTGTTCTCTTACAAAAGAAGAATCTACTGGGGAGGAGGGGAGAGAAAATTATCCTTCAGTAATTCCAAGGGCGTTTTGTAGCAACCTCAGAGAATAGCTAGCAGGTTTTTGCTCTCCAGGGGAAGGGAATGCATGCCACTTATCACTTATGTCCCCCGCCAGTGGAAGCGGCCGGAGGCTCTAAGCCATTACTGATCCACTGACCAGCTAATGGGGCCCCCATCCTGTGTTGTCCATAGCATCAGAAGCTGCAAAGATGCTCTCAGCTGTTGCTTTGCCCGCCTACCGGAGACAAAATAGAGCAGAACGGTGCAAAATGCAGGTATTGGAAAAATAGAATAGTTTCCCACAAACATTCTGTTCTTCTAATAATAATGGCATACAGATCATTTTGCACGGTTCCGCTGTTTTGTCTTTCGTCCTTCCTCAGACCATGGTCCATGTGCATATACTACGCCTACCAGAGACAGCAGCAGAACTCGCTTCTGGTGTCTGTGACTCACTGTCTTATTCCCACCGACCAGGGCACGCCCTTTCCACCCGCCCCTGCCAAGCAGGCACACCGGTCCCAGGCGGCCTCTCTACTCCCACGTTCCTCATCCTGAGGTCACAGCTTCTTCTTTCAGATCCCGGAGGACCGGAAGGGTCCACACGCGCCTCGTTCCCTCCAACCATTCCTCACTGCGCAACTCACCGGGCGGTCCGGAACCGCTGGCAAAGCTTTTCCACCAAGCTCTCCGTCTGCTTGTCTTTCGTGATATAGGAGAAGAGCTGCCTGCGAGGGGAGGAACAGAGAGAGAGAGAGAGAGGGAGACTCCGGAGTGAGTTGCCTCCATTTTTCCAGTATCCCTACAGCTTTGGCTACTGTATCAACAGAAATTACAAGTTAACTTGTGGGGACCAAAGAAGGGGATCCATTATATTGATAACCCTGCAGTCAATTGCGCAAGAACTTTGTTGCTGAAGCTGGGATACTCTGACACTATCTCACTAGCGCTAATCTTGAGAATCTGATTTCCCCCCCCCCATAAGGACCTATACAAGGAGTCCCCAACCCTTTCGAGCCTGTGGGCACCTCTGGAATTCTGGCTGTCTATTGTAGGCGTGGCCACAAAATGGCTGCCAGGAAATGGCTGCTGCAGCTCACCTCCAGTCACACGGTGATGATGATCCCTGTACTATTATGGTAGCTGCCGCCGAAGTAACTCAAATGCTGCACAGCCAATCAGGAGCCTTGTTGGGCAAAAGCCCTACCTGGCCCCACCCACTTTCTAAAAACACTTGGCGGGGACCGGGAAAGGGGTTGGCAGGCGCCATGGTGCGCACGGGCACCATGCTGGGGAGACCCTCAATGGATGCATTCATGTTATTCTTCACTTTATTGATTTGCGAGCACATAAATTCTGGCAGGGCTTTACTAGGCAGGCATTGCCACAGCCGTTGGCCTGCTCCTTGCATCCTGTGAGATAAAGCAAGAACCACCCTGCACCTTGGTCGTGCAGAGGACCTGGCGGGGGAGCGGAGGGCAACAATGCTCCCTCTAAGCTGTGGGGTCTTGTGAACAAAAATTCTACTTTGCGAGCTTACTGGCAATAGAAGAAGAAGAGATTGGATTTATACCTCGCCCTTCACAACTCAAAGGTGTCTCAGGGCGGTTTTACAAACTCCTTTCCCTTCCCCCTCAGGTGGGGCTGAGAGAGCTCTTGACAGAAACTGCTCTTTTTCAAGGACAGCTCTTATCAGAACTACGGCTTGCCCAAGGTCATCCAGCCAGGTGCAAGCGGAGGAGTGGGGAATCAAACCCGGTTCTCCCAGATTAGAGTCCGCGCACTTAACCACCACACCAAACTGGCTCTGTGAGCGAGCTGTGAGTGAGCAATTTCACTACTGCATAAGTTAGTTTGCTCTGTCTGGAGCCATCCTTCCTGAGCCGAGACAAAAATGTGGGAGCCGGAGGTTAAAAAACTGTGAGCCAGCTCACACTAAGTCAGCTTAGAGGAAACACTGGAGGGCAGACTCATTCCGCTTTCAGCCCCGGCACAAGCCTGAGCAATTCAGGAGAGTGGCCGGCAGTGCTTGTCTTGCCATTCATCACAGCCAGTGGACCTCGCATCAACTCTCAACAATGTGAAATCTTTCGCTTTAATTTCCTAAGTGTTTCAAGACAGATGGCGTTCACAATTCCAGCCTGGTTGAAAAACAACAACAAAACCCTCTCCTTTCCCCCCAGCTGGGTATGCAGGAAGCTCGACCCCCCCGCAGAGCACGACCCTAAGAAAACCACGGCTACCTCATGATGGTGCGGAATGGCTGCTCATCGATGCCCGAGTCGGGATCCGAGAGACGGCTGATGATGTCCGGAAGCAAGTTGTATACGGCATTACCCTGTGGGGGAAAAGAACAGTGCTTGGGGAGTCCTTTGGCTAGACTGGTACTCCTGGGGAAGTTAGGATGTTATTATTTTTAACCCATGTAACCCTTCCCTAATTTTTAGTCAACTTTTCTTCAAACTAATTACACCTGTGTGCTGTGTTGTTATTTTACTCTGCTAAGTATACAGCAGTATACAGCAGCCAGTCTCAGATCACTCACTGTGCTGACTATTGCCAACTATACTTGCTGAACAGAGAAAATGTGCTGTGAAGAGCTGTGCCGGGGGCTTAAAAACCTGGCTACCTTGGCCTTTTGTTGGGAGTCATAAATGTAACCCTAGGACGAAAATGGGTGAAGATGGAGCCTCCCTTCAGTAGAAGGGATAAAACCAAGTGGGGTACATGAACATCTGCTCCTATTCTCAGGGAGGACCAGAGAATCTGAACTGGTAAACCATATCTATGGTCCAGTGGAGGCACAAAGAAACCGGTCCAGATGTTCAGGAGGGCTTCAAAAATCTACCCTCCTTCGTGAATTTTATAACTAGGAATCTTTTGTCTCCTCATGGCAGAACATCTGGAAGTGTGGGCCTCCGCCTGCTAACTGAAGGGCAAGTTTCATCAAGAGTTTGAGGTTTACCATTTCGGGGAGACATCTGGGCTGAACGTCCCTGAGCATTTCCTCCTTGTCCGAAATTAAATAAGGCCGCTGAGGGCAAACACCGATTATGCTGAAGTCCTTTCCACCTTCTCAGCAGGGAGGATGCCTGCCTGCCTGCCCTCACTAGCCACCCACACAAGTAGGAATTGACCCGGTGAGACATGGGAAACGCCAGCATTGGCCAACAGCGCGTTAGAGTGTCGATACCAACAGCCCTAGACCAGGCAGCTTCCTCAAGCCGAGGCCAGTTCCAGACTGTCTTTCGAGAAGGGATTCCTTTGGCAACTGAGCTGACTGGGATGGGTGTGGCCGACACCAAAATGATGTAAGCCTGGCCTCGGGGCAGAGAGCGGACCTGGCTTTCTGTTCTGAGCTGGGCCTCCGCTATTTGGGAACAGGAAACCTGGGTTTTTAAATGGCAACTGGGCTCTGGTGACCTGTTTGACAGAACTCTAGGACATGGGTCCCCAATGTTCTTCAGCCTGTGGGGACACCTGGAATTCTGACACAGGGTGGCAGGTGTTATACAGTGGCAAGTTGCGAATTTGGTGACAGGCCCTTATTGAACTGTTTAGTTCTTTTCCCCTGATCCCTCAGGGCCGAAAAGCCTGTGCTGTAGTTTGATTTCACTTCCTGTTCTGGCTGTTGGCAGTTTGTTTTTATTCAAGCAAAGGCCAGGAAAGGCCCCGCTTTCGTCCCAATAGAACTTTTAATCCTTCTGGCACCGCGTGCTTGTGGAATCACTACACACTGGGCACCACCTCAAAATGACTGCCACGGGAGGCGGAGCCAAACACAGACACACACACAGAGGAAGTCCCAGTACAGGGGAGAAGCGGGGTCATAGGGCTCTTTTTGTAGCAGGAACTCCCTTGCATATTAGGCGACACCCCCCCTAAGAGCTTACAGTAGCCCCTGTGAGAAGAGTTCTGTAAGCGCTTGGAGAATTGGCTACATAAGGGGTGCGTCGCCTAATATGCAAGGGAGTTCCTGCTACAAAAATAGAATATACCCTGGGAGAGGTGAGAAATAAAGCAAACTACAGTGCCAGCTGCCGCTGAAACAATGTTATTTTAATCTGCAAAGCCAAACTGAACTTTCATGGTAGATCAAAAAGACCTGCTGGGCAAGCGCCCGACCTGACCCTGCCCACTGCCTGGAAACACTCGGTGGATGCCAAGAAAGGCGTTGGCGGGTGCCACGGCGCCCGGGGGCACCGCACTGGGACCCCTGGGCTCCAGGAGGAGAGCAGCAGTGAAGCAAAGCAATTCGGAATCCCCTGAGAGTCTGGCATGGTGTAACCCAACCCGCCCCGCACACCCTCCCGCCTCACCTTGCTGGAGAGCTCCGTGAAGAAGTTGCGGGCCAGCGCCACGATCTCCTCTTCAGGATCGATGAGGAGAGCGGCCATTTCGCTCACCTGCCCCTTCACCTTCACCATGTCCTTCAGGATCAGGTGAGTCATCACCAGCGCAGCCGTCCGCCTCACGGGGGGGCAGGGGTCCCGCAGCCTGAGGGGCAGAGGGAGAGAGGGGGAGGCGGCAAGCAGCCGGGTCGGACCACCTGCATCCCGCACTGGGCAGGCGTCCCGATCTCAGCGCCAGTGGCACTGCAAGCCCGAGGCAGGGTGGGGGAGTGGTTGAGAGACCCGGCTTCAGATCCCACCCCCACCCCTTGCCGTGGTGGCCTGGGTGACCTTGGAACAGTCACGCACTCTCAGCCCAGCCTGCCTTACAGGGTTGCTGTGAGGATAAAATGGAGGAGCAAAGATCTATAAGCCCTCGACACCTAGGGGAAAGGGAGGGGAAAGAAAGATTCAGGGACCACCTCCCTCATCTCAGTGTTACCTGGCGTAAAGGTGGGGTGTCCAAGGCTCCACCTGGTTTGGGAAACGAATGGCCAAGTCTCCGGCGGCGATCATGAGGTTGGTTCGCACGCTAGAGAGGGTGGATTTCTCCATCATCGTGAAGAAGAGCCGCAAATGAGCATCACAGAATTCTGCACTGCATGGGAATGGAAGGCAAGGCAAGGCGAACTTACAGCTTTAAGAACATCAGGAGAGCCCCGCTGGATCAGAGCAATGGTCCATCCAGTCCAGCATCCTGTCTCACACAGTTCCTCTGGAGAGCCAACAACAGGGCACAGAGGCCGAGGCCTTCATAAGAACATAAGAAGAGCCCTGCTGGATCAGAGCAATGGTCCATCTAGTCCAGCATCCTGCCTCACACAGTGACCAACCTTCCCCTGATGTTTCCCTCCTGGCTCTGGGATTCAGAGAATTAGTGCCTCTGAACATGGAGGTTCCCCACAGTTGCCCTGGCTAATAATAATTAATAGACTTATCCTCCATGAATCCATCTAATCCCCTTGTAAAGCTATTTATTCCTGTGGCCATTACTACATCCTCTGGCAGTGAACGCCACATTTTAATCACTCTCTGTATAAAGAACTATTTCCTTTTGTCTTCCCTGAACCTACTGCCCATCAGTTTCATCAGATGTCCTCACGTGCTAGTATTCTGGGAGAGGAAGGAAAAATTCCTCTTTGCCACCTCTCTCCACCCCGTGCATAATTTCATAAACCTCTCCCATGTCCCCTCGCCTCCGTGAAGACCAGTCCCGGGGGGAGCACGCCTGGCAGGGAGCTCACGCAATGCATTCAGAGGCCAGAGAGTGATACCTGATCATGCAGAACTTCCCGAGGGCCAATGCGGCAGCGGCTGAAAGGGCTGGGTCACTGTAGTGGCCCGGGTTGTTGCATATCTTGAGCACCAGGGGAACAAAGGCGGAGAGCAGCTGCTTACCTGCAGGATCAAAGAGGGAAGAGATCTGTCCAAGCGCCGCCTTAAAACCGGGTTTTGCTTGAGTGACGTATGGGGCTACAAATGCTATTCGCTCTGAGTGTTGGACTAGGATTGGAGGGCGTGGGAGTCAGGTTCAAATTCCCACACTGCTATTGGGCCACTCTCACACACTCTCAACCTCATTGGCCTTGCAGGGCCTGTTAGGGGAGTAAAAATAAGGACTGCGTATGCTACCTGGAACCCCTTAGAGAAAAGGCGGGATAAGGAGGAAAAAAAGCCAGCTAGAACATTTCTGTAACCCAGAAGGTCAATAGTCCAGCAGTTCGAGACCCGAGTGTGCCGCATGACGGAGTGAGCTCCCGTCTCTAGTTCCCGCTCCTGCCAACCTAGCAGTTTGAAAGCAAGAAATTGCAAGTAGATAAATAGGTACCACTTCGGTGGGAAGCGAACAGCGTTCCGTGCGCCTTGGTGTTTAGTCATGCCGGCCACATGACCACGGAAACGTCTTCGGACAGCGCTGGCTCTTCGGCTTGGAAACGGAGATGAGCACCGCAACCCTGGAGTCGGACTCGACTGGCTTTCGAGCAAGGGAACCTTTACCTTTACCTAGAGATGTAAAATTTCTGGAAATTTTGAAGCTCGGAAAAAAACCCGTTTTTTTCCGGAAAAAAACGGAAATTTTCGGAAAAATTGAAAAAAATGCTACATTAGCATTTCTTTTGTCTTTTCTAGATTGAAAGTCATTCTGTTACTTTAGGAACAAAAAAAATGACTATGGACATTTTTACTTGGCATGAAATTATCACAACTAGCATATTAAAAATATAGTGTACCCAAACAATTATTACAAACAGAATACCCACCCACATGCAAAAACAAAACTGAAACCTTTTTATTTTCTTCTGACAATCGCACCTCCTAAAGGAAGAAATGCATCTTGTTCTTGCATTGGAGAGTTCAGTTTGTAACCTAGGACTTGCTTGTCCTCAGTGCACAGAAATTAGATCAATCTGATACCATTATATATTTTAGAAATGATTTGGAAAATATTCGAACACCTTGTCTTAAAATATTTTATTTATCATGTTAAAATAAAACATTCCATAATCAATTTCTTTTCTTTTTTCAATTTTTCGGAAAAAAACAAAAAGCTTCAGGGAAAAAAACGGGAAAAAAAACGTTTTTTCCCCGAATTTTTCCAGTTTTTTTCCAGGCCTTCACATCTCTACCTTTACCGAGGAGTGAAACCTCACTTCAGGTTTCAGGGCTAGAAATTTTCTTCTATTCCTTTTCCTAAAAATAGGAAGACCTAACAAATAGCAATAAAAGCCAGACACGCAATATTCCAAGGGCAGAGCGTCTTGTGCAGAAACATACCCACACTTATAAGATGAGTGTGATTCTGAACATTTTGGGTTAGCTACATTAGGGCCTGAACTCTCCCTTGGAGCTGAAGTGAGCAAACTGAGGCTACCGGTACTGTGGTCACATGATGAGAAGACAAGAGTCCCTGGGAAAGACAACCATGCCAGGAAAAGCTGAAGGCAGCAGGAAAAGAGGAAGATGCAACATGAGGTGGATTGACGCAAAAAACCCAAGCCCTCCATCTGCAAGACCTGCGCAAGGCTGTTGACGACAGGATGTTTTGGAGGCCATTCATTCACAGGGTTGCCACAAGTCGGAAGTGTCTCGATGGCACTTAATACACACCCGCACGAGGGCCAGCTGCCGATACAAAATTTGCCCAATGCAGGAAGCTGCACAAACCGCAAAGGAGGAGCAGCGCAAAGCACCCACCAACTTCCTGCTATGTTTTTTAAAAATGCAGCTGTTAACTGCACACTTCCATTCATGGCTCCAAAGAGCTTTAAGAACACATGCTCACTTGTGACTAGAAATGTAAAATTTCTGGAAATTTTGAAGCTCGGGAAAAAACCCAGTCCCCCCCCCCAATTTTTTTTGGACAAAAATACCCACCCACATGCAAAAACAAAACTGAAACCTTTTTATTTTCTTCTGACAATCGCACCTCCTAAAGGAAGAAATGCATCTTGTTCTTGCATTGGAGAGTTCAGGTTGTAACCTAGGACTTGCTTGTCCCCAGTGCATAGAAATTAGATCAATCTGATACCATATATATATCTATATAGATATATATAGATAGATAGATATAAGAAATGATTTGGAAAATATTTGAACATCTTGTCTTAAAATATTTTATTCATCATGTTAAAATATTCCATAATCAATTTTTTTCCTTTTCTTTTTTCAATGTTTGCAATTTTTCGGGAAAAAAAGACTTCAGGAAAAACCCGGGAAAAACCTGTTTCCCCCCTGCATTTTTCTGGTTTTTTCCTGGGCCTTCACATCTCTCTACTTGTGACCAAAAATAATTTAGAATACCACCCTCCAACCACAGCTGCAGCGCAACGCAAGATGGAGAATTTATTTACTAAAAACATTTCTGTGCTGTCTTTCCTGGTCAAATAGGATCCCCAAGGTGGCAGACTTCAAAACAGCATTTAAAATCTCTGAACAATTCTATAAAACATACAAGGACACCATAACCAGGGAGGAGGGCCAATAAGAGTTACCGGGTGTGTGTGTGTTTGCCCTGACCTGGATATAGCCCAGGCAAGCCCAATCTTGTCAGATCTTGGAATCTAAGCAGGGCCGACCCGGGAGACCTCCAAGAAATAGTAGGGGCAGGATGCAAAGGCAGGCAAATGGCAAGTCACCTCTCTGAAACGGTCAAGCTCCACTAGGGGTTGCCAGAAGTCAATCATGACTTCCAGGTACACACACACACACAAACCCCCCCCCCCCAAGTTACTGGGGGGTTCACCAAACAAAACAGGAAAGTCTACACTTGCTGGCAGAAGACAACAATAGAGGAAGAAAGACAAAGTTCCCTAGGACAGTAGATCTAAATCTTCGGTGCCACAACCAAGAAGGCTCGGTTTTGGGTGGCCACCAGACTAACTTTATTCGGTGTGGGCAGTTAAAGGAGGGCCCCTGAAGATAACCGGAATGGACGGGTAGGCCTAGATTCAGATGGAGGAGTGAGGGTTAGAGCGTGGGGCTTGTTTAAGGCCACCTAGAGAGATCACGGCAGAGATCAGAACCAGAACCAGTAGCTCAGTCCTAGAGCCCTTACCAGGTGAGCACTGGGAGATGTTTGGAGTGTCCATCAACTATATTTTATATTTGAAGTTTAAATAAATGGCCGGGAGCTCCAAACAACTTCCCAGCTCTCCCCAGTAAGGTCTGACTCCACAGTCAGCCTGACCCACAGAGAATTACGACGACATGGGAAGTTTAGGAGTGCCACAGGCCAGAGAAGATCTGCGCACTCACCGTCCAACAGCTCGGTCTCACAAATGCTGCGGATGAGCTCCGCTTCGGTGTCTTCAGCAGAGGCCCCAGTCAAGCCGAGCTCCATCTCCATGGTTGCCTCGTTCCCGGTGCTCTGTGCAAAAGGAAGCTGGAGGGTAACCTCGGGAGACCCAGGGCGGGGCAGTGATCAGAGTGCTGGACGAGAATCTGATAAGACCCAGGTTCGAATCCCCACTCTGCCATGGATGCTTGCTGGGTGATCCTGGGCCAGCCGCATGCACTCAGCCTAACCTGCCTCACAGGGTTGTTGTTGTGAGGATAAAAAGGAGACGGGGACAAGGCAAGCCGCTTTTGGCTCCCCATTGGGAGGGACGGATGGGCGTAAATGAAGGAAATAAATTCTTGTCTCGGAGGATGCCCAGTTTTGAAAGAGCAAAAATCAATGGGACAATGGTGTACAAACAACAGAAAGCAGAAGAATATAAACACCAGGTATGCAAAATATAACAACACCCAATGTTAAATGTAATGTATAAATGAACAAAACATTAACAGATTCAACGTGTCTATGACACTGAAAAGAGTTACAAAAGTAATAGTCAAAAACGTTGTGCAATAACAGAAACATATACCACGTACACACCAAATTGGAAAAACAAATCACGAGGAGTTAACTTGGCAACTGCTGCCAAAGCAGCATTTTAAAAGATCCTCAACAACCAATCAGATTCTCTAGTAGTCAACCAGAAGCCTTGCTGGGCAAAAGCCCTCTCGGGCCCCGCCCACTTCTTAGAAACACTTCGCAGGCGCCAGAAGAGAGATTGGTGGGTGCCCTGGTGGCCACAGGGACCACACGCTGGGGACCCCCTGTCCTATCTACTCTATTGTTATTCATGAATGCGACCCTGCCAGACTGTTTTTGATCTGTAGTTTTATTTGACTGGCTCCGTTTGTTACAGATTTTAATGCAATGTTTATTGAGTTCATCTTTTCGTTATGTGCTGCTGCGCACGACTTTCTTACCTTGTGCTGATTTTACTGCATAATTACGGCTGATCTGTTATTTTATGCTAGCTTTTATTGTAGCAATACCGCTTTCTTGTTATTGTCGCCCGATTAATTTAAACCCTGCTTATTTTGCGCCACATTTTAGTCCTTTCTAATGAACCTCTCCTACCCATGTGCCCAAACATCATAAATCCACGGTGGGATACGTGGCTCTGGTTTTGTAACTCATCGTGCCAGGGATAGAGTTGGGAAGCAAAAGGTTTCATCTTAAAAATATATACTGATAGTAGCTTTTTTTTTTTTTAAAGACACAAGTCTTTGGATACTTAATGCTAGCAAAACATCACTAGATATGGTGCACTAAAGACAGTAGCATGTTTTTACATATTACTCTCGCAACCAACCCTGTGAAGCAGATCAGACAGGAGGACTGGCTTAAGGGCACAACGTAAGGTTCATGGGCGACTGGGGATCAAAACCCAGATCCCTCCACCCTGTACTGGTTCCCACTACAAAATGGGGAAGTGGAAACACTTCGATGAAATTCAAGTGCAATAGGATATTTCTAGAGAGGTCCCCGGACTTCCCTTTTCTACTTGCTGCACAAATTGAAGTATCGTATGGCATGGTGTGTGGAATAGCCAGGAGATCCCAAAGGATTGATTGGCTGCCTGAACCTGTAGCTCTTTTCTGCACCACTAGATGGCGAGCCATGCTTATTTTTAGGCACAGAGTGCTGTGACTTGCCGAAGGTCACCCAGCTGGCTTCAAGTGGGGAAGTGGGGAATCAAACCCGGTTCTCCAAATTAGAGTCCACCGCTCTTAATCACTTCACCAAGCTGGCTCTCCTACTTGCGGCACAAGATGTCTAGGAAGTGAATGTTGTTACTGGCAATGCTCCCATGCAACATGAACTAACCGAATGGCACAAACAGCGGGTAAACCAGAAATAGTGCAGAACTGTCCAGGTTTCTGCGATGGGCCCCACAAAGCTGATATGACTGCATGAGCGGAATGGAAGCCTCCACCCTTAGCAGCATCAGGGGAAGGGGGAAGCAGTGGATGAGACGGTGATAAGAAATCACTCCCGGGCAAGAGAGGCGTCTTCAAACAGTGGAGGCTCAGAATTTTAACTACAAATGCCCTGAGAATTCCTGAGCTAAGATCAGAGATGGACTCACACAAATGGAAGAGAAAGTTATGGCACATCCCCTATCCGACAGGCTCCCCTGCTATGGTACCTGGGCATCGCAGGGCAAACAGACAGTGAACCCCCCAACCAAACAAAAAAAACCATTCCGGTCCTCACCTTGGCCCTCTGCTTCTTTGTGCTGCTGCTGGCACGTCGCTTCGTCTCCTGCTCTTCCCCAACGATTCGGCGCCTGCGCAGCTCCGCACTCACCGCCAATTCCAGATGCACGAGCTGCTGCAGGGCCACGTCCCCCGCGAGGGAGACCAGGTGGGTCAGCAGCAGAGCATCGACGGAGGTGGAGTCCCCTACACCTCCGGTGGGAGAAGATCCCGACTCTGAGGAGCAAAACCAAGAGCCAGTTTCTATAAAGCATTTGGCCCATTCTTCCCCAGGGACTTCTCTGCCCTAGCCCCGCCACAGCCCGAGCTCCTCCCCTTTCCCGAGCTGATGGCCCCACCCCCCTGCCCTGCTGGAAATGCCAGTTTATCCTTCCTGCCCCAACTCACCTGCCTCAGCCCCTTCCGGCTCGCCCAGCTTCTCCAGGGCCTGCTGGCTGCAACGCTGCAAGATGTGAGTGCAAATTTCCTCGGGCCCTTCTGCCAGCTGGTAGATGAGAGCGACAGCTGTTTCTGTGAAAGGGATCCAGTGTGGGCTGGATCCCGCAAAGCCTGAAAGAGAAGCAGGGCGTGCCTTACATCAGGAGAGTTAATGGGACCGTATACAGGCCCACCCCGGCCCTGCAACTTCGGCCACTCACCCACGCTTATAGCCTCGCTCAGGCGCTCAAAGAGGAGGTGTGACTTCGGAAGCCGGAAGGGAGCTCCACTTTTCCCCAGGACAGGCTAAGGAAGGGAGAAGAGAGAGTGTGCATATTTTTGCTGGGCAACGTCTTTTGCTGCCCCCATCTTACACAACTGTAAGTGCACTAGAAGTATGCGGTTCTTCCTTAATTCACCTTTACAGTGCTCCTTTATGACAGCCGAGGCTGGAACAAAGCAGTCCCCAAGGGTGCATAAGGATAATCATCAAGAATTTGAACAGGAGACTCACTGACAGTAGACCTCCGATCTCTGTTCACATCCCTTTAGTGCTGCAACAGCTTAAGTACTAGGAAACTGGACTGAAGCACTTTTAAAAGGTACCGGAGAGCCTACACACATTTGACTAACCAGCAATCAACAGTGTGAGCTACAGGCTGGAAGTCCCCAAGGACACGTCAGTTCAGAGGGCTGCTTCAGTCAAAGTGCAAATGACAAGATGGAGAAAATACCACTTCAATCTCCCTTTGAGAACTGCACTATTCCACACACACATATATACTCTCTTTTCCAAAGCCTAAAAACCATGCAATTGCCAAAGGAATTCCAGAACTAGAAGAGACCCGCATTAAAAATGCACGTCACATGCCGAGAAAGCACACTGTCTAGACAGAGTCGTGAGCATTACCGTATTTTCCGGCGTATAAGACGACCCCCCACTTCTGAGACGATTTCCCTGGGTTAAAAAGTAGTCTTATACGCAGGAAAATACGGTAGTACAATTGGCGTTCACAGGGCTATAGTCATGTGCTGCAAGAAAAACACACACATTTTGAAGAGCAGTTCTTGTTAAAAATGGTTACTCCTGATGTAATGGCTTTGGTGGCTATTTGTGGGTCTTTGACGGCATTAAACATTTGACTTGCCCAAAAGGAAGTCAGGCCAGAACATCACACCTTCTGACCTTCTGAGTGCTGGCAATCTTGGAGATGGCGTTACACACTTCCTGCGCAAGGCGATAGTTTTCAGGCACTCTCTCATCCAGCCCCATCTTTACCAGGACGTCGAGGTTGCTCCCAACAATCTCAGGCTTCCCCCTAGTGAAGGCAGGAAAAGGTTAGAGGAGGACAGTGGCTCAGCTGGCAGAGCATCTGCTTTGGCGTGCAGGAGGTCCCAGGTTCAATCCCTGGTATCTCCAGTTTAAAAGGACCAGGTGGTAGGTGATGTGGAAGACCCCTGCCCAAGACCCTGGAGAGCTGCTGCCAGTCTGAGTAGACAAGACTGATTTTGATGGACCAAGGGGCTGATTCACTATAAGGCAGTTTCATGGTAGAAACAGGTCATGAGATCCCAAGGCAGTCCCTCAAACCCTCCGGTGACAGGCCAAACCTGCAGGGCTTGAATTCCTGCTTGCCAAACCAGAAGCAAAGCAACATAAGGGCTGCTCTCCCACACGTGTTTAGCGGTAGCCGTTTTGGAGACATGGTGGAGGCTTGCCTGCAACCTGCACAAAACACAGCACCTTGGGGGGCTCACTGGCTGAGATGGAGCACAACATGCCCGAGACATGGGGCACAACGATACTCAGAATTCACCGACAGCAGTAACAGCTCCCCATTGTTTTCCAGCTCAGGATTATTAAATCATGACTAAAACACACGTCAGGAGCTTAACTTAAATGGGCAGAACCCCAAAGCCATTCCAGCACAGGGATGATGGCCAAGCAAGTTTCCCCCCTCCCTCCAAGCCTCCTCCTCCACAAACAGCATGGGAGCCAAAGTGGGGATCTGCATGGAGAGGGAGAAGTAGGTACCCCCCCCCCCACATACATGTGCTAATGGAAGTGCTGGCATTGCTACTGTTACACTGGTGGATCCAATCCCCTATTTCTATGAAAGCATTAGAAAGGTAAAAAGGTAAAGGTTCCCTTGCTCGAAAGCCAGTCGACTCCGACTCTAGGGTTGCGGTGCTCATCTCCGTTTCCAAGCCGAAGAGCCAGCGCTGTCCGAAGACGTTTCCATGGTCATGTGGCCGGCATGACTAAACGCCAAGGTGCACGGAATGCTGTTCCCTTCCCACCGAAGTGGTACCTATTTATCTACTTGCAATTTCTTGCTTTCGAACTGCTAGGTTGGCAGGAGCGGGAACTAGAGATGGGAGCTCACTCCGTCATGCGGCACACTCGGGTCTCGAACTGCTGAACTACCGACCTTCCACAGCCTGCAGTTCAGCGGCTTAATCACTTGAGCCACCGCAGCTCATTATTAGAAAGGTAGCCCAAACAATAACTGCTCCTTCCTGCCTCCCCCCACCAAGGGTCCAATGTCAAGTATTTTGTAATCTGCCTAAAGTGAGAGGGCTGTGAAGTAAAATATTATTATTAATAACAATAATCTTGCCAGGATGTGAAATCTTGCCAGGATGTAGGAGGAGGATCCCGGAGGGAGATTATAAAGCTGTCTCTCTCTTGATGCAGCTTCCCCAGCTCCTTAAAGGAAGCCATCATTAGACCCTTCTTTAAAAAGCCTTCCTTAAACAAAGAGGAGCTTCCCGATGACGGCCCAGTATCAAATGTACCATTCCTGGGAAAGGCGATTGAGAGAGCAGTTGCTGAGCAGCTCCAGGACTTCTTGGATGAGACATCGTCACTCGATCCAGATTGATTTCGATTCAGGACTGGTTTGGTACCGAGACAGCCTTGGTAGTTTTTGTGGGTGACCTCTGACCCCAGTTTGATTGGGGCAGCTAAGCACTGCTGATACTGCTGGATTTAGCAGTGTTTGATACAGTTCATCACTCAATCTTGGTCAGCTGTCTGGCCTCATTCCTCAAAGGATGTGCTTAGTCACTGGGGACAGGACTTCAACTCAGGACCCACTAGACAGGGTTCGATCCTATTGCCAATGTTATTAAATACTTATATGCACCATCTGGCGGAGGTCATTAGAAGGGTTTGGTGTGATAGAATCCTAAGAGTTGGAAGGGACCTCCAGGGCCATCTAGTCCAACTCCCTGCACAATGCAGGAAATTCACAAATACCTCCCCCTCACACCGCCAGGGACCCCTGCTCCATGGCCAGAAGATGGCAAAAAACCTTCAGGATCCCCGGCCAAACTGGCCTGGAGAACAATTGCTTCCTGACCCCAAAGTGGCGACCAGCATTTCCCTGGGCGTGTAAGAAAGGGCCACGAGAACTAAGCACTGAGGCAACCCTTCCTCCCTCTCATGATCTACCTAAGTTCACAGGATCAGCACTGCTGTCAGACGGCCATCTAACCTCTGCTTAAAAACCTCCAAAGGAGAGCCCACCGCCTCCTGAGGAAGCCTGTTCCACTGAGGAACTGCTCTGTTAATAAGTTCTTCCTAATGTTTAGCCAAACACTCTTCTGATTTGATATTCAACTCGCTGGATCTGGACCGACCTCCTGGGGCAACTAAAAACAACTCTGCACCATCCTCTCTATGACAGCCCAAGTACTTGAAGAGGGTTATCGTGTCACCTCTCAGTCGTCTCCTCTCCAGGCTAAACATACCCAGCTCCTTCAACCTTTCCTCAAAGGACTTGGTCTCCAGACCCCTCACCATCTTTGTTGCTCTCCTCTGGACATGTTCCATCCTTCTTAAATTGTGGTGCCTGAAACTGAACACCGTACCCTAGGTGAGGTCTAACCAGAGCAGAGTAAAGTGGCACCATCACTTTGCATGACCTGGACACTAGACTTCTGTTGATACAGCCCAAAATGGCATTTGCATTTTTAGCTATTGCATCACACTGCTGACTCATGTTCAGTGTATGGCCTACTAAGACCCCCTAGATCCTTTTCATACATACCACTGCCAAGACAAGTCTCCTCCATCCTATAATTATGCATTTGATTTTTCGGTACACAGGTGACACCCAGCTCCTCCTCCTGCTGGATAAACCAGCCTGAGATGGCCCTCTCGGCCCTGACAAAGTGTTTGGATGCTGTGGTTCAGTGGTTGAGGCAGAGCTGGCTGCAGCTGAATCCAACTAAGACTGAAGTCTTGTGGGTGGGGGTTACAGCTGACTAGTCTGGATCAGTGTTCCCTCTAAGCTGAGTTAGTGTGAGCCAGCTCACAGTTTTTTAGCCTCCGGCTCACACATTTTCGTCTTCGCTCAGGAAGGGATGGCTACAGAGCAAACTAATTTATGCAGGGGCCAAATGGCTTGCTCACAACTTTAATGCCGGTAGCTCACAAAGTAGAATTTCTGCTCACAAGACTCGACAGCTTAGAGGGAACATTGGTCTGGATGGGGTCCAACTTATTCCAGTAGGCTCCATGAAGAGTTTGGGGGTCTGGCTGGATGCCCCGCTTACCTTGGACAAGCAGCTGTCTTTGGTGGTGCAACAGGCTTTTTATCATCTCTGCCAGGCCTTGTCAGTTGTCCCCCTACTGGTCCGGGTCTGACCTCACCACAGTGATTCATGCGGTGGTCACCTCCAGACTAGATTTCTGCAATTTGCTCTATACAGCGCTGCCCTTGAAGGCACTTTGGAAACTTCTGGCTGTTCAGAATGTGCTACCAGGCTGCTGGCCAACGCACCGTGGCTTGCACACATCCAGCTCATTTTGAGGCAACTGCACTGGCTTCCAATTGGTTTCCGGGTCAAATTCAAAGTGTGGGTGTTAACATTTAAAGCCCTAAATGGTCTGGAACCGTCATACCTAAAGGACCGCCTCCCCTGTTATGACCTCTCACAGTGTCTTCGTTCAGCCACGCATGGGTTTTTGGCGGTGCCTGGCCCTCAATTTGCCTGTCTGAGCGCAACAAGGGTGAGGGCCTTTTTCATCATGGCCCCAACCTGGTGGAATGTTCTGCCTAAGGAGACTTGTGCACGGCAGGACTTGTCCGCATTCCACTGGGCATGCAAGACACAGTTATTCCACCGAACATTTCAATAATGTAATTCTGGTGGCCTCTACTAACACAGTGGGTTTTTATGCCAAAAGTTGGGTGTTTAAATTACAATCCAAATTTAATAGGATTTTATTAAAACTATCATTTTATTATTGTTACTGTATTGTCATGATGTGAGTTGCACCGAGCACCATTCTGGGCGAAGAGCAGGATAAATATCTAATAAAATAACACCCCTTAAAGCATTCTCCCCATTATCTAAATTTAGGTAATAAACAGCAGCCTAATTGAGAGAGACCAATGTAACATCAAGAATAAAGCGCAGACGTAAATAATTTCTCTTGAGGTTCCCCTGTGAAACGGGGCCGTCTAGACCAGGAGTGTTGAACTCATTTGTTATAAGGGCTGGATCTGACATAAATGAGACCTCGCCGGCCCGGCCCATGTGTGTCATAAAATGTAATACCAGGTAGTGGAGATATAAACTTTATAAAGAGCACAAACACAATAGAAGATTTTTAAAACTTTAAATAAAACATGCTTTAAACACTAGCACTCTTGCAATATTTTGTCTATTTAACAGTCTCTGATAACTGACACCTCTTGCTCTGAGAAATTGCAGCAGCAGAACTGGAAAAGGAAGCAGGAAACAGCCAGGGCCTTGCAGGCCGGATTGCAGCCCTCCGAGAGCCTGATCCGGCCCCTGGGCCACATATTTGACACCCCTGGTCTAGACTCTTCAGGGCCTTGCCACCCATGACCACAAGGCATAGATGGAACATTATGTCTGGGGCAGTATGATGCTCAGTATTCTTGGGAGGGCTTCTGGAGTTCTGACCCTACTGGTGGATCTCCTGATGGCACCTGGGTTTTGGCCACTGTGTGGCACAGAACGTTGGAGAGGATGGGCCATTGGCCTGATCCAACACGGCTTCTCTTATGTTCTTATGATCCAGCTGCTATAGCAGCAAAGAAAGTCCCTCATCTCGCTGCCAGTAGTAAGGGGTCCCAAGCTGACGACTCACCGTGCCATCATTCCCAGGAGCATGATAGCCACATGGCGCTCCAGGGAGGAACACTGGGATTTCTCTGTAAACCGCTCCCACAGCAGCTGGACCACAGCAGGTTTTATTTCATCTTTCTGGATAAATTCTGAAATCTACAAAGTAAAGGAAGGCTTGTCAGTGATGGAAGGCAAATGCTCCACGAAACTGAATGGCCCCAACCAAGACAAGATCTTAGCTGTATTGATTGGTCAGTTATCTTGACACTGATTACCCCCCTTCCTGACAACTACCCCCCATCTATATGTAATGGTTGAGGATGTCTTGTTTCACCGTATTTGAAGAAGTGTGCTTGCACACAAAAGGGTAGACCAAGAATAAAACACTGTTAGTCTTAAAGGTGCCACTACCCACCTGAATCTATCTTACAAAGATAGCTAGCCAAGCAAAGTAAGGCTCATTTGTTGTTTTGTTTCTAATTTGCCAATCTGTGTAATGCATGCCTCAACTGTGCACATCATGTCATGAGGATTTTCATGACACACAGGGCTACTTCTGAAATTCTCTCTATTGTTGGGGCGGGGATGCTAAACATTTAACTCTTTACTGGAATTGACCAGAAATATAGCCATAAGCTGGTTTAAGTCCCACCAAAAGTGAAGAGTGTGCCCACTGGCTTTTAGCAGCTATGCTCTGGATCTGAGGGTTAAAAACAGCCACCTCCAAAACTGCAAGGATTCGAGAATGCTAAACTCCATCAGTCTTTACAAGCTAGCAGGAAAACTTGGCAAGATGGAAGTGATACAGTTAGCCAACTGGGACTGTGCACGCTTTCAAATATTCTGATTTGCAACCTCTTCCAAACGACACTCCCGAGATAGATAAGAAACTCTCCTATGACAGACTTATGTGGGGACGGGACACAAACACACTCACAATTTCTCCCAGGCACTGGATGGTTGCCAGTGATGCATCCACCATGAGGAGAGACAGGGACTGCACCAGGCTGTGTGCTCGAGCCCTGGGGAGGAGATAAGTGGGAAGAGGATTTTTTTTACACCCGGGTCTTTCATTTAAAGAGTCCGATCATCCAACAACCTGCTTCCTCGATTGCAGATCTGCAAAAAAAAGGCCGACTGGGAGGACACCCACAGAGGAAAAATGCCACCGAGAGTGGGGCAAGGGGGGAAGAAGTGTCTGCTAGGGTCCACAGCACTTCCTCTGCAATGGAAACAAACTGGCCTGCGACGGAGAAGGTTGCATTTTAGCTTCCAACAGCTTCGAGACAGAATGTGGGCTTCGGCCCAGGAGGAACAGCATACTCGGGACTAACTGCACTCAGCACATCCTCTCCCTTGCGCCTCCAGAGGGAAGACCAGGCAGGCTAATGTGGGATTGTGGACGGGTGTGTCAATAGTACCTTTCTGAGCCCCCGCTAGGATTCAGGTAGAGCCTCCGGTAGGCGTTCAGCACGGCTTCCCTGATTCCTGGCTCCTTCGACCAGATGAGGGGGAGCATTCGGCGGACTCCGACGACGGCTTGAGGGATGCCGAACTGGGAGACTATGACAAAGAACTCGATGGCTTCTTGCACCACTGGGGGAAAAAATGTCAGAGGAAGGAGTGGGGTGGGGTGATAGTGCGGCTCGGCGTGATGCCTCCGGCCAGCCCAACAACAAAGCCAAGTTCCCATGCTGCCTTTCTGGCACATAAGCTAACCGTTGTGGGCCTACTAGAAACACCACACGCATCAAACGCTTGGCCTTAGAACTTAAGAGTGATTAAAAAGAATTCCGATGGCAAAGCTAGATGTAGCCCTCGGAACATTTCCCGATTTTCAATCTCTAACTCAAGGACGCTCTCAGTCCGTTTTTGCGGCTCTCCTATTTTATTCTGAAAAACCACTCTGTGAGAGAGCCTGAAACAGGGCGATGGACTGAAAAGTCACCCAAATGAGCTTTGGGACACAGAGGAGGTTCTGAATCCTGATCCCTCCAGTTTAATGCACTCATATGGTAACGCCATCACTATGAAATTAAAACACTGCTATCGCACTTTATGATATGGCATTGTTTTATAAGGACCTGTTTTTAGATGTTTTTTAATGGTAATTTAATTGTTATGTATTTACTGTTATGTAAGCCACCCTGAGTCCGCCTTGGCGGGGAGGGCGGGGCATAAACTGGAAAAATAAACAAATAAGCAAGGCAACCCCAAACCCTCAACACTGTTCCACTGTCTCACCCTCATCCCTTTCTATTTTGTGATACGCATTTCTAGATTCCTAAAGCACTTTTAGGAACATTTTAGGTTACCTCTGCTCATTTCCAGAATCTCCCTAGAGCACCCCCCCCCAACCTTTTAAAGCCCGTGGGCACCTTTAGGATTCTCACACTGGGTGGTGGGTGCAGCTACAAAAATGGCTGCCCTGAAAGGCACAGCCACACAACCAGTGGGAGAACAGGGGAATACTTTCAAGTCCAGGGGAGAAGAGATCTAATGTTCAAAAATACACTGGGAAGGAGGGATGGGAGAAAATAAAACCCACACGATGGCAGCGGCTCCCACGGAAACAATGTTATTTTAATCTACAGAGCCAATGCTGGCCAAGAGCCCCATATGGCCACACCCACAGGAACCAGGTTGGGGACCCCTGTCCTGGAGGTCCGCAGGCAATCCTCACTCTCCAAGGAGCTCCCCGCTCCACCCTGAGCTAAAGGCTCATCTTGAAGACAGCCCGAGTAGAGGCAACGCTTCCTGCTTGTTTATGCACTTTACTAACCCCCCCTACACCTCCCTTTCCCAGGTTCCTATGGTGAACTGAATGCTCTCCCGCAAAGCCTGATGAATAGAGTAGTCAGAGGAGATCCGAGGGTGAATCCTTGCCTCTGACATACACAGCCTACACCAGGCAGGCCACTGGATCTAGCTGCAGATGGGGAAGGACAAGGCAGTGTTTCTGTACAGCACAGACTGCCTGCTCCACAGTACATATGCAGGACTAATGTGCCAAGGAAGATTCTACTCAATGTCTAGTTTGGGACATGTAGGGAAGTTATTTTGGTGCCGTGGATGCATTTAGTCACCCCCCCCCCCAATACACACTATATTCTGAAGCAGTGCAGTTGAGAATGGTTTAACTACACTGTGCACTGAGTCTCTGGAAAGCCTCTGAAACGCGGGAGGAGGCATTTCCAAATTATCGATGGCCCAAGTTTCCAGATAGCCCTTTCTCAAAAAGGTTCTTCCCATAAAGTGAATCTGACTCTAGCGTGTGTATGAGTAAATGAGAAGCTACCATTAACTGTGGACCCTCTGCCTCAAAACAAATTCTGTTAGAATGAAGTAATCTTAATTAACCCAGGAAATCCCAGTCCCAGGACTCGCACATACCCACTGAAGCCCATAGATTCTGTAGCTTCATCTAAATGATTGTCTTTAAGTCCTCAAATAAAATTTTTATCTTGGAATATCACGGACTGGAATAATTAGACCGAGGGACCCTGGAGTTAGATCCTATCTATCAGATTTTTCAGATAGGCCTTTCTGCAAGCTGGTGTAAAGGGCTTGTTTGGCCCTCAGTTAGCCCAGAATTCAAGAGACAATGATGCACACGGTTGGAGAGGAAAGGAGAGAGAACCGCATCACCCACCAGAGACAGAGCTTTCATACATCATCCTGGAGACCAGGCTCATGGCTTCTGTGATTTTTACTGAAAAGCTGTAGGCGTCTTGTAGGTATTGTACCAGCATCTCCTGCTTCGCCAGTTCACTCGATGGTGGCTCCTCCGCCCCTTGCTCTTCGCCTCCCGTGTTCTCTGCCCCATCTGTGGGTTCCTGGGTACCTCCACCTGGCTGGGAACCTGCTGAATGGAAATAGGGGGTGAGTGAAGTTCCAGCTTCCCCTGTCAAGTTATGACAATTGGGCCAAGGCTCCCCATGGCAGATTCCGCCCCCCCCACCCCCCAGACTAGTCTTATCAGATTTTGGAAGCTAAGCAGGGTAGGCCCTAGTTAGTACTTGTACAGGAGACCACCAAAGAAATCCAGGGTCACTACATGTAGGCAGGGAGTGGCAGACCACCTCTGTTCATCTTTTGCCTTGAAAATGCTGTGAGGTTGTCATAAGTTGGCTGTGATTTGATGGTGCTTTCGATCACCGTTCTATTGCGAGCAAAAATTGGGTGAAAAATCACGCCACCCCGAACCTTCCCACAAACATCTGGCGCAGAAGACAGCTGGGATCAAACCACAGACATAAGCGCCCTTCATGTGCAGCTACATCAACACGGCTGCCGTGATCCCACCTAGTCTGCCCCTGGGAGAGTGGACCCTTTTGCTGACACGGAGACACACCAAGTGGCGTGATTAAATAGAGCTCTGTTAGATTGTTACCCGTATAGAGGGTTCTCAACAGGCCCAGGAGAAAGTCTTCCTCATCCTCTGTTCTTGAACAGCCGACAAATGGCTCCGCCCCCTGGAAAAGGCATACGGCTCTTTGCGCCAGGAGTACAGCGTCCCTGCATTGAACACGTGCACAGAAACAAAGGTAAGCTTGATCCAGCTCGCCTTCACACATTCGTCAGCTTTTTACTTATGGGAGGTGTTGGGTCCCTTGGTCAACCTTCTTGCAGGTTACTACCTGAAAGACAGAAATCCCCCCCCCCAAAGTTCTCCCATTGCGATCAAGAATTACATGCTTCCCAGATCTACTCACCTGTAACTGGATTTCCTCAACAGCTGGACGATCTTGTCAGACACCTGGGCTGGGTCCCCTGCCTCGAGGTCGCCTGCTTCTTCCCTCTGTGGCTGGGAGCTAAGGCAGCTCTTCACGGTTGCCCGGAGTTCTGGCTGCATGGCTTCCCACTCTTCCTCTGGAGGGATCACCACGGCTGGAGGGGGAAGAAAGAAGCCAAGTCAGACAAAGCCTTCCACTGCTGTGTCAGCGGCTGAACAATGAGCCTTGGAGAAGAAAGCTCTGCATGGCAGGGAAAGTCAACTTTCAAAACCGACAAAGAGCCTTCCATGCCAATGGTCATCAATGCTCCATGTAAGCTCTGGAGTCCTGTGAGCAAAAATTCTACTTTGTGAGAGAGCAATTTGGCTACTGCATAAATTAGTTTGCTCTGGAGCCACCCTTCCTGAGCTAAGACAAAAATCTGTGAGCCGGAGGCTAAACAACTGTGAGCTGGCTCACACTGACTCAGCTTAGAGGGAACACTGATGGTCATTGGATAGCTTAATATTTATGGCAAGAGAGGGGAACTGTGGGAAGATGGTGGCCGGCGGCATAAAGGCTGAGCTTTTTGCTTCCATCCTGTTGCAGGCTCTTACAGACTGGGCGTGGCCGTTTGTGCAAGCCTGCTGGAAAGTGCCAGAGGGCTTTTGGTTCTGCAAGGCGGCTCTGCTATGGAAAACTATCATGGAAGTTAATTTAGCAGGAACCTAAGCAAGGAGTTTTCGGCAGTCAACTGGGGTAGGGAGCTTTTGGGAAGGGTTTCCTACCCCTGCTACTGTTATTACTGTTCTTTGACTATTTTGTAAGTGTTCCAAATAAATGGATATGAACCAAGTCCCAAACCCTCAAACAGTGGGGAAACTTTAAACAAAGACAAAAGATTTAAACAGGCTGCACAATGAGAACTTTTAGAGGGGCTCTGATGTGGCCGTAGATACCGTAGACCCCCCCCGAAAGTCTTTCCCCCTCCCACTCTTAGCTTCAGCCTCACCAGGCTTCTTCACACATCAAGGACTGAGACGCATATTTACCAGCTGCGGTCCTGCGCTTGTCCCTCAATTCCTGCAGCTTCTGCCTTTCCTTCTGGAGCAGCTCCGTTAAGTCTGTGCAACTCAGCTGCGGACACAGGGAGGAGGCGCTTTAATACAGCCATGGGTCTGCCCCCCCCCCCATCAAATTCTCCAAAGTGTCTGACAGATCTTGCATCCTAGTCTTGCTGGGCCCAAGTTGATGGCTCATTGGCAAGTTGCATGTAGGTCTAACACGCTTCCCTGAGTCATGGGGCAGGGGAGTTTCTAAAAGTCACCCTAGGAGAGTTCAAGGCCAACAATTCACCCAGTCCATGAGCTTTGGGGAGATTAAGCTTCCAACTTTGAGCCAAGGGACTCTTATATATTTACTGCCCCCCCCCTCACATAGAAATGTGGAGAACCTAAACACATGAAGCTGCACTATATTGAATCAGACCACTGGTTTGTCAAGGTTAGTCCTGTCCGGGGGTCATTTCGTAGAAAAAGAGGTGCAGGAGCTCATTAGCATAACTAATTAGATAACTTATTTGCATATGTCACACCCCCTGACATCACCGGAAGTGTGTCAGAAGGCAACACCCACCGCTCAGGCTCCACTGGGCTGTTTTGGATTGCTAGCTATGGGGGGACGGGACGGGGGATGGACGCACAGATCTGCCCTCACAGAGGAGGGAGAGCTTGTACCTGAATAAAACTTGGTCTTAAAGCTGCCACTGGACTGTTTTGGATTGCTATCTATGGGGCGGGGGGACACACACAGATCTGTGCAGAAAGGAAGGAAGGGGGAAAAGAAAGAGAAGGAAAGAAGAAGGGAAAGAAGGAAAGAAAGAGAGAAGGAAAGGAAGTAAAGGGAAAGAAGGAGGAAAAGAAAGAAAGAGAGAAGGAAAAAAGGACAGAAAGAAAGAGAGAGAAGGAAATAAGGAGGGAAAGGAGAGAAGGAAAGGAGGGCTGCTTCTTGCTCCTCATGACCTGGGGCTGCTGGAAGCAGGGGGTGGGGCTTGTTGCATGTGCCCACCCCCCTGGGCTCTTTACTGCCGGAGCTCCACTCCTGTGCGCTCCTGGAAGAAATGACCCCTGGTCCTGTCTACTCTGACTGGCAGCAGGTCTCCAGGTACAGTTCTTTCACATCTCCTCCTACCCAACCCTTTTAACTGGAGATGCCGGGTAATTGAACCTGGGACCTCCTATATGCCAAGCAGATGCTCTGCCCCTGAGCCACAGCCCCTCCCCTGAGTTTACCTTGCAGGAGAAGGGGTTGTTGGAGAGGAAGGCCGCCAGAAGCTGAATGGCATTCTTAACCACAGTTACAGACTTGTCCTGTAGCCGGCTCACGGCGAGGCACACAACAGCCTGGAATCGAGTCAGGGGCAGGGCCTATAGCAGGCAGCAGGGAAAAGTGAGAGATGAGACACTTGGCGTTGCGCCTACTTGCAAATCTGCATCCCCAAACAGATACCTCAGTGGAAACAGTAAGCAGAGATGTAATATTATCATCATCATATGGCATTGTGTGTAGAACAGCCAGTAGATCCGAAGATTGTCTGGCAGCCAGAAGTTCTAGCTCCTTAGCGTTGTGCACCACTAGGTGGTGAGCTAGACTTGTTTTTAAGGCGAGACGTTTCCAAAGTGGTTTGCCACTTCCTGTCGCTATGTCATGACCGTGGTATTCCCTGGAGGTCGCCCATCCAAATACCAGCCAGGGCCAACCCTGCATGGCTACCAAGATCTGATGAAATCATTCTAGCCTGGGCTTATAGCAGCAAGCTTCCAGCAGCATTCAGGCAACAAGAGTCTCTGTTGTTGCCTTGAACTGCTTTTCAAGAAACAACGGGAATTATCCCCTCCCTGAAGTTAGCCTCCAAACCCTGGAGGCAGAAGACCAGGGGATCCCACAAGAGGCACGGTGTTTCATACAGGCAGGCCAGATCAGTAAACCGAAGGCCTACATTGCAAGCCAGTCAGAGTATCTGCCTCTAGTTGCTTTCGTATACCTTTTGGACTTGGAAGCACTGAGCCAAAACACTGACCACCATCTGCAGCAGACTCATTCTCCGCAAGGCCAGCAAGGGTGCTTCAGCACACAATACACCCTATTCGGACAGCCTGGCATCTATGGAACCTCTGCATTCAGGGGCAGTAAACCTCCCAATAAGCAGTGCCAGGAGGCAACATCGGGGGAAGGCCTCAGCCTTTATGCCTTCTTGTTGGTCTCTGAAAGTAACTGGCTGGCCTCTGTGCGAGACAGGATGATGAACAGATGGGCCACTGGTCTGATCCAGCAGAGCTTTTACACACGGTGAGTGAGAGGAACAGTGTCTTGACAGGACCTATAGTAGATCAATCCATGGGAAGGCCCCTTAAAACAAAACTTCCGCCTTGAGGCAGAAACTTGTACAATGCAGCCTCAGTCAGGCCACATCTACATGGTTATTCAGCAACAGAAGGTAAGGAGCAGTGTTCCCTCTAAGCTGAGTTAGTGTCAGCTAGCTCACAGTTTTTTAGCCTCCGGCTCACACATTTTTGTCTTAGCTCAGGAAAGATGGCTCCAGGGCAGACTAATTTATACAGCAGCCAAATCCCTCGCTCACAACTTGAATGCCAGTAGCTCACAAAGTAGAATTTTTGCTCACAAGACTCCACAGCTTAGAGGGAGCATTGGTAAGGAGCGAGGCATCGCCTGGAGGACTCAACCACAAGAGATGTCGGTCCTGGAAACTAAGCCTGCCACGGCAGTTCCAGCTGTTTCCTGCTTCACATTAAAACCTGTACTCTGAAAATCTGGCTAAGGAGACTCTCTTTATTTATTCAAAACATTTTGGTCCTTATCCCTCCTCGGACTCGAGTCCTTTTCTTTATTTATTGCCCTTTACTGTTTTGCACACAAAAGCAGAAACATTAAGCCTGGCAATACTCTAAGGCTGCGGTCTAAAGCCCTTCGTGACCTGGGACCCGCATATGTATTTGTAGCACTGCCTCATGAGACATGTTGCCAGACCAGGGAATAGCTAGATTAGAATCCAGTAGCACCTTAGGTAAAGGTTCCCTTGCTCGAAAGCCAGTCGAATCCGACTCTAGGGTTGCTGAGCTCAACTCCGTTTCCAAGCAGAAGAGCCAGCGCTGTCCGAAGAAGTTTCCGTGGTCATGTGGCCGGCATGACTAAACACCAAGGTGCACGGAACGCTGTTACCTTCCCCACTGAAGTGGTACCTATTAATCTACTTGCAATTTCTTGCTTTCGAACTGCTAGGTTGGCAGGAGCTGGAACTAGAGACGGGAGCTCACTCCATCATGCAGCACACTCAGGTCTCAAACTGCTGAACTACCGGCCTTCCACAGCCTGCAGTTCAGCGATTTAACCACTTGAGCCACCTTAGGGACCAACAAAATTTTCAGGGTATCGCTTCATATCTGAAAAAAAGAGCTTTCACCCTTGGAAACTCATACCCAGAGTATCTTACTGGTCCCTAAGGTGCTACTGGACTCAGAACTAGCTATTCTGCTACAGACCACCCACCCACCTGACACAGACCAGGGATCATTAGCAGTTCCTCCGCTCAGGTGAGCAAGAACCATCTCTGTGCCACTTTTCTGGGTTGCGTGGTCTCAGCTGCGGAACGGGGAGTGGTCTCTGTGCTGGGGATGTGAGGAAGACCACCCCCCAACTTTGCAAAGATTTTGGAGGTTTCGGAAAGCTGGTTTCCTGACGTGCTTTCGATAGCTCATGAGAGGGGAGGCTGTGGCCTGCTTCTTTCTACCAGTACTTCCATGATCCGAGACGGTATTTTTTAGATTCGATGTGATCCCCCCTTGGTGTCTCATTGTTCAGGAGGACGGTGGGGATACAAACAGCATAAGTAAAATCAAAGCAGCCTTCAAAGTCAAGGAGGAGAGAATTATTCTAAACGAAACCGCCCTGTCCTTCGAGGCGTCGTGTTGAAGGCTGCAGACAGCAAACGTTGCTCCCCTCCCAAGCCATCCCAGACTCACTTTTTGCTGCACAATTCGGGTGAAGAGCTGCAGCACGCGACTGCGCACGAACCCGTTGACGTCACACGTGTGTGCCTGCAGGGTGTCCAGAAACTGATCCCGCGTGCTGCGGGCGGAGTCTTCCAGCTGCTCCCCGTTCAGCACCTGCAGTAGCATCTCTGCCATAGCCGCCAAGATGGCGTTGCGCATCCCGTAGCTCTGGAGGAAAGAGGACGCTGCTTTCAGAGGAAGGGGGCAGCTCCCCGGGTGGTTCGAGCCGGGGGGGGGGGCAACAAGAGAAGAGGGGCGCAGGAAGCTCACAGCACAAAGAGCTCGGATTGCATCATCTGTTTGCATCATCTGTGCCGCAGCTGTGGGCCGGACGCCCACGACAGCAGCGGCTCTGAGCCAGGCTGAACTCGCCTTATTAGTCATGACCTGCCAAATACTGCGGAGGGAAAAGCCAGCCAAATGCTGCCTTCTTGGCAGAATGTGAGGACTGCTCGATGAGTCATGATTGAGAGGCAAAGAGGATTAGGAAGTCCCCCTCCCCCTTTAAAAAAGAAATCAGCTGAATTAGTGGTTCAGAGCTGGCACCGGTGAGCCCCGGGGCAGGCCACCTGCAGCGCAGGATTATGGATCTCCAGTCAGGCTACTTGAAAGACAATTCTAGAGGCAACTGCTCTCATTTCTAAGCATGCACATGGAGGACCGAGACCAGAAGAACCCCGGCCTTCAGTCATTCAGAGAGATGACCCTACAGAGCAGTGAAACAAGAAGGGCCAAGCGTTCAGGAGCACCAAGACAGTCTATTTCCTTCATTTACACCCTGCTTTTCTTCCCGATGAGGACCCAAAATGGCGTACGCTATTCTCTCCACCATTCATCCTCTCTACAACCCTTTGAGGGAGGGCAGGCTGAGTCTGGTGTGACTGGCCCAAGGTCACCCAGCGAGTTTCCGCGGCAGAAGGGGGGGGGGTTTCCGACTGGGGTCCTCCCAGATCGTGGGTTTCTAACACTCTAACTGCGGCACCACACTGCTCCCTCTTGAGAAGAATGCTACGTTATTGGGGGGGGGGGAGAGTAAGACATAGGCAGTAGTAGTCTGGGCGTTCCGCTTGCATGTGCCAAGGCATGAAGTGAGATAGGCAGCAAGAGCCACATCTAGGAAGAGCGGCCGCAAGCATAAACAGAAGAACAGTGGAGCAAAAAAAAAAGAAAAAAGCAATGCACTCAGGGAGATGGAAGGAGGAGACTAACACAAGGTAGAAAGGAGACTCAGAAGCAAATTCTCACGTACACCCAAAATCTTGGGTCGAAGAAGAGCTGAGCAATGGAGGCAACAGGCAAGATAGATATTGTTGGAATATACAAGGTCTATCGTGCATGTACTTGAAGAAGATCAGACAACTAAAGGACTGCTAGTCAGCATAGCTAGATTAGGGACTTCCCAGAATTTCAAATGCTGTCCTTCCTGTCTCCTGATTGGCCCTTTGGAGACTTCCTCCTCCAACTGAGCCCTTCCCCTTCGTTCCAGTCTCTCACAGCTGTTAAGACAGTAAGTTGAGCCTCTCTCCCTCTCCTCTATCAGAGTTTAAATAACGGAGTTATTTCCTTTAAACAGTTGGCACTCTGGTTCCTCTGCATGTTTCAGCTCTGCCAATGGATATTCCATGGGACCTTCATCGGAGCCCAGTACCTCTCCGTCCAGGTGATGCACCAAGACACTCATGTTGGAGAGTACGATGGCTGGCGCTTGCTCTGCCAGCTCAGCGAGGAAGACGGCGTAGCCCTTCGCTCCCGAAGCATCCCGGGCCAGCTCCTGAGGGCACTTCTGCCCAATTTCCCTGAGGGACGAACAAAGGGGTCAAACCGGACAGAACTGCGGAAAATTAGTGTGTGTGAGGGGGGGGGAGGGTGGCGGAAGAGGGGTCTGACCTCAGCAGCTCCCCCACGATGCTCTTCATGCCGTACTCCTTGACCCACAAGCTCACAGCCTCCACAAACACTGGCGCCACGTGCTCAAAGTGCTGGAGCATCTGGGTGACCTTCAGAGTGGCATCTGCAAGAAGGGGACAGGTCGGAGAGAGCCGTGCTGAGCGAGGCCCCACTTTGGGAAAGAGAGGGGGGGGACAGGTTGGGAGCAGGAGCAGCAGGCCAAGGCCTATGTGCAGCAGCAGCAGCTGCCAGGCCTGGGTGGGGCGCCCCGAGAGGACTTACTGAGCATGTGGTCGTAGCGCCGGTGGGCCACCCCTAGCAGATGAATGGCCGCCTCTCGGGTGGGCCGATGCCTCTGGTGGCCAATGCTGGGATTTTCCAGGATGTGGTAACAGCAGCCGGTCATTAAACTGGAGGAAGGGAAGCAGGGATGTACAACAGAAGTGGCTCACCTTCAGCAGAGCAATGCAGGGACTCTGCTACAAAGTCTGGTAGCGGAAGGTGTTGTGATGAGTTGCAGTCAATATGGGGGTCCCCCCCCCCCAGGGTTTCTGAGACCTGATGAGGACCAGGCCAGCTCGGGCCATCCAGGTCAGGGGGCACTACAAGGCCTACAGGAGCCCCAAGCCCATGTACTACTTGCTGCTCGTTAGCACACTGAATCGATCCCTTGAACCTCATCCCACTCCAGCTCGTTTCTCTCGCCGATCTGGTCATTCCTCCCTTCCCTACAGAACACCAAGATTCATGGCAATTTCTTCCAGCGCACGAAAGCCCGCTTTCAAGGGCCTTGCCTGAATGCGGCTCCTCGTTCAAATCCCTTGCGGGATCCTCACCTGACGAACTCTTCCTCCACTACCGAGCCCATCCACAGACGGTGGAGGTCCAGCTGCAGCAACTGTGTGAGCAGCTGCAGGATGGGCTGCCTCTCCTCCTCCCAGAGGAAGCTGGTGCTCTGGCTCTTCTTGTTCTGGAAGGCAAAGGTGGGACATCGGCTTCGGGTAGAGACGTACGCAGGGCAGGGGGTGTGCACACACTTCCTTCGGACAATGGCACTGTGGTTCTAGAGCATGGCCTCCTGACTTTCGGGAGCCTGGGGTCACCTTTAGAATTCTGGCATGGGGGTGGGTGGGAGGAACCACAAAATTGCTGCAGGAGGCGGAGTAGTGGGGAAACGAAGGGTACAGGAACCTTTTTATGCACCCTCATTCCCACTGCGTTCAGTTTGGGGAGGGAGAGAAGCTGGTGGGGAGGGGGGCAATCCGCGCTCAGAGTGAGAGAGAGAGAGAGAGAGAGAGAGAGAGAGAGAGAGAGAGAGATATTCTACACCAAAACAGTTTACTTCATTACACACTCTTAAGTCAGAAAACATTTTTGTAGCATTGTAATATTCAACACAGAATATTTCAATACAACTCCAATACATAAACAGTGGCACTTGTACTTCTATAAAGGATATCCTTGGTTGTTCTGCTAAGACCCATAACTGAAGGTAGTTGATCAGAACAACAAAGAACAAGACTAAATCCCGACAGTGTTCAGTTGACAGCCAACATCGGAAGACTCACCATCTTTTAAAATAAGTTGTATGATTTTTACATTGACTGATAGTTTTAACAGAATTTTAATGTATTTTCGTATATTCTGTTAGCCACCCTGAGCCTGCCGAATGGCGGGATATAAATATAAATAAATATAAATAAATATAAATAAATTAAATACTCTTTCTTTCACCCACTGAAGCTAATGGAACTGTCAGTCAAGTCTGTGATGAGCATTTGACATACATCTGACGTATACAACAAAGTCAGCCCTTTATTTCTATCTCTGGGGTCAGGAAAGTCAAGGAAACCTGGGTTAAGCCAAGGTGACTCAGAGAGTCAAGGTTCTCTAAGACAGTCCAGGAAGCTAGCTTTCAATACTTTATCTATTTAGAATTTGATAGCGACTTCTGACTGCTGCATACTATAAACATTCCTAGTAGGCAAAAGCCACGTGAGTCAAATTCATGTACAGCGAAGGCCACACAGTCCTGAGGCTTCCTGGAGAGTTGGCAACCCCTCCGATTTGGGCCCGTTTGTGTTCCCTAGCCTCCATTTGCCCCTGGTGACGTGCTGAGCAGGGAGGACTAAGTGGACAAGGCACTCAAAAAAGGTTTTAACTATGTACAAGTTAAGCGCAGAAAATAAACAAGAGCACATTAACACAACCTGGGCAGAAAATAAATACGATGTAAAACGCCATTCCTCTGTCCTCCACACACTCTCACTATCTCTGGAGGTTGTGGAGAAACCCCAGCCCTTCACAGGACTGGTCACTGGTACTGTTGCCCTCCTGGCTGTCCACCACCGTTTATAGTGGCCTGGATGCCCTGGAGTTTGAGGCAACAGGAGCCCCCACCTGTCTACTCCCTTGCAGCTGCCGTCCACGCTGAGCCAAAGGCTGAAGACTGCACTCCCCCCGCAGGGCCAAAGCCTTTATCCCCCTAGGTCCACCCCTGGGGCGTGTCCATATTTCCCCGCCCTTTTCCCCTAGAGCTTCTGGGAAATGTAGGCAGGCAAATGAGGCAGTCCCATCAACCTGATGAGGGTTATCCCTGCAGGCCCTTGTCTGGAACTACAGGCCACTTACCCTTATGGGGAACCATTTTAAACACCAGGTACAGACGGCCTCCGTCTAACACACCCAGGTAAATGCCATTTCGTCACGGGCACCAAGAAAGCTGTTGGTTGGCGCCATGGCATCCAGGGACACCACGTTGGGGACCTCCGTTCTAGAGGAATGCCAGGTTGCATTACAAATGCAGCTTTCAGAAAACAAAGCTTTTGGTTGTTGTTTTTAAAGGGTATTTTGTGTGTGTACGTGTGCGTGCCTAGAAGTCATGGTTGACTTCTGGTGACCCCTAGTGAGGCTTGGACATTTCAGAGAGGTGGCTTGCTATTGCCTGCCTCTGTGTCCCAGATCCGGTATTCCTTGGAGGTTTCCGAGATTGGGCTTGCCTGGCCTATCCAGGCCAGGGCCTGAAAACAAAGCTTTTGTTAATAAGAGACTTCCCCTAATAACCAGCAGGAACTGGAAGGAAAGCTATGGTATAGTGCTGTCACATGAGGGACAATCTGGCCAATCAGAGGCCACAAAGAGTGAAATCAGGTCTATAGCACCTCCCCTAACCAGTAGTCCTTGTGCCTTCGCTGTAGAGCTCACTCTGCGGCCCGCGACACTCATAGGATAATGCACAGAAATCAATGGGCTTAGATGGGTATAACTCTGCTTAGGACAGCACTGTTAGTTTTCTTATACAGACCCCAAAACTGGCATTAACTTGATCTTTGGGTACCCGAGATGGACTTCAGGGAAAAAGGCCACATCAGTTACGGATTTCAGCCTTCTACCTTTTTCTTGGAATCCAGCCCCACCAGGCCGCTCCTGCTGGCCTCTGTTTCGAAAGCCTCCACGAGCCGCACAAGCACATAGCAGTTCATCTTGAGAGCGTTGCAGTGAAGAGTGCGGAGTGAGGGTGTCAGGTCGGCACTGTCCAAGATGGCTGTCAGGGCGTTGGAGTGACTGGACACCACTGGAGAAGAGAAGGGGACAACATACCGTTCCCTAGCATGTTATCACAGCCTTTACGGGGTTCTTCAGAGGCAAACTCTGCGCCACTTTCAGATTACCAAAGACTTGTGCTCATGATGCCCCACCAGCCATAGGTCTGGCCACACACAGCAAACTGTTACCTGGACGCTTTAGGCTTGCCCTGTACCCGTATCCCTGGTCTGCCAGATGGCCCGCTTTGCAAAGAAGCAGACAGCCCCTCTGGAGCAGAGGCTGCAAGGAACGGGAGATAATGTCGGTCTGCCCTTACAGTGAACATGCAGTGCTTTGCATTGCCCACCAAGATTACAGACCTGTATGAAGGGAACAGGTTGCTGGAGCAGCCTGCCGGTGGAGTCACAATTGCCTTGATATCATCATGAAGCAGTAAGAAACAAAAGGAGAAATGATCATTCTGAAGGGGGGACTAACTCACCTTTCCGCATCAATTCCAGGGCATCCTCCTTAACGGAAGCTTCCACGCTCCTGAAGTGGCTGTAGGGAAGATAAAGACGTATGGGACAAGTGCGATCCAGCCCTACAGTTAGAATGGCCCAATCTTCAAAGACTGCATACATGTGTGTGGAGAAGGGGGTTTGTTTTTAAGACATTGAGGTATCGAGGTGGTCAACAAGATCAAATATTTAGGTGTTCTACTTTCAAATAAAAATAATACATGCGGTGGCGGTGTGAAAAGATCTATAAATTTTGGAAGGGTATTAAGCAGTTAATAACAGAGATTATGGGCATTGAATTGCAGCTAGTACCAGAAATCTATTTACTTAATATAATACCAGATGGATATAGGCATGATGAACTGTGTATTTTGTCATATATCCTAACTGCAGCCAGGATATTGGTTGCCAAGTGTTGGAAATCTGAAAACCTACCTGCTAGAGAGGAGTTGATTATAAAAATCTGTGATGTGGCAGAAATGGACAAGTTGAACATGATTCTTTCAGGTAAAGAGGATAGGTAAAGGTAAAGGTCTCCCTTGCTCGAAAGCCAGTCGAATCCGACTCTAGGGTTGCGGTGCTCATCTCCGTTTCAAAGCCGAAGAGCCAGCGCTGTCTGAAGACGTTTCCGTGGTCATGTGGCCGGCATGACTAAACACCAAGGCGCACGGAACGCTGTTACCTTCCCACCGAAGTGGTACCTATTTATCTACTTGCAATTTCTTGCTTTCGAACTGCTAGGTTGACAGGAGCTGGAACTAGAGACGGGAGCTCACCCCGTCTTGCGGCACCCGGGTCTTGAACTGCTGAACTACTGACCTTCCACAGCCTGCAGTTCAGCGTCTTAACCACTTGAGCCACCGCAGCTTTTCAAATAAGATGGTTTAGAGTTAATAAATGGTTGGGAGAAAATGTGTAACTCCATAAATATATTTCATACACAAAATATTGTTACTGTTCTATATGGTTTTTATTTTTATGTTTACTTTCTTTTTGAGGTTTTGTAATGGAAAATCATAAATAAATTTGTTAAAAAACCACAACTGAGTAAATTAATATGGGGAATTTTAGAAGATCCCCACAGCACCTGGGAGGAGTACCCATTTAGTTGGTATTGAAATGTCAACGCAAGGGGTGTCAACAGAATTAACTGCCATAGAAAACGATGGATCATGTGCCACTGGATTTGAGGAAAAGGATGAGTGGTCAAACAGGCACACCAATTTCTATACTTGGAAAATTTTTACACCAGGGAACCTGCTCGAGATGGCTTACAAAGCACAATAAAAACATAAAATATTAAAATTATCAAGTTAGATCAGTTTTTTTAAAAAAAAGTATTAAAAAACATGAAAAGAACTCAAATTCAGCAACTACTTTAAAAAAGGGGGGGGGAAGGGGGGGAAGTATGAAATAGAAGCAAGTATATAACAAGAGTGGTGGCAGACCTACATTTAAGTTTTATAAAAGGTTTCCAAATATCTAAAACATAAGTCCACATGCAGTTGTCATCTGCATGCCATGTGTCCATAAAGTCCTAAGGTCCTCAATTCACTGATTCACAGGAAGTGGGCATTATTTACCTTTCCAGTGTTGTAATACAAGTCTTTTAGTTGCAGTAAGGACACGGAGGATGCATTTTCATTGACTGTTGGTTAGCTTCCAAGAGATGGACAAATAGTTTAAAAGTAAACTAGGGATGGGCATGAATGGCATATTTGCAGTTCAATTTGTGGCTGAACCACAAACCCATACGAACCAGGAGGGTGGTTTGCAAACCAACTTGGTTTGTGAGCCATTTAAACAAAACAGCTGAGCGGCGGGGAGCTCCCCTTGAAGAACAGAAAGCAGGTTTAAACCCCTGCTTTCTGCTCTTCATGAACCGCCATCAAATGTTCGTGGTAGTTTTTCAGTTTGCAGTCATTGCTTCATGAACCACAAATAACCCAAAATCCATGATGAACTTTAGTTGTTAGGCCAGTTTGTGCTCATTACTATACATAATCATCCATCCCCGCCAAATCAGTGAACATTCTAATAAAAATTGATATAAACAATACTTCCTATAGTGTTGCAAGAGTGTGTCTGATTATACACAAGTCAAAGTTCGAGTCCAGTGGCACCTTTGACCCACAAGATTTTAATTTATTCAAGACCAGCTTAGTTGGTCTTAAAGGTGTCACTGGACTCGAACTTTCTTCTGACGCTTCAGACCAACATGGTCTGAACTTTCTTCTGACGCTTCAGATTTTCTTGTGAGCTTTCTCTTAAGGAGAAAGTACAGGACACAAACCTCCAAATGAATTAAATATTTGCATCTGAAACACCTGAAGGGGGAGGCTGTTAGTCTCACAGCGGCTGCCTACACACACCAAGCTCTCTTACTGCTACAAAGAGGAAGCAGTTCCGTAGTACTGCTTGATCTCATCGTCCAGCCATTTAAAACGCCTCACTGAGAAGATTTTCTACCCTTCCACGTCCTCTGCAAAGCCTTTGTACTTCCATCAATATCAGAAAAAGCCAGAGGCCTTTTGCCCAACTAACCCCCACCCCTCATATCAGAAACCTCCCATGGTATTAACCACTCAACTAAGTGTATAAACTCACTGTAGGATGCTGTACAAGGTATCAAAGTGCTGTAGGATGGCAAGAGCTCCTTGGGTGCGGAATCCTGCCTGGAATCCTGCCAGGGGAGAGAAAAGAGATCATTTATGACACCAGTCACCTTCCAGAAGGCCAAGCCTGTCCACAGGTAACGAAGCCCTTGTATTAATGCAAAACTGGCCTACTGAAAACTTCAGGTAGGACAGAAGGCAGCAGTGTCATATGGATTAACAATGAACGAACATATACTTTTCTGGATGTCTAATATTGGATAAATTGCTAAACAACAGGCTTCACTGCATGGATGTTTTGCAGATTACGCAGAGACAAACTCAAGATCACCATCTCAGCTCACCCTCACATTGAAGGTTTCCAACAGCCTGGGGGAAAACAAATCTCCTACCCTTTAAATAAAGGTTTCATGCTACATTATTTACCAGGCAATGTTATTTATCTGCATACCAGGAAAAGCTTTGCTGTCCAACTGTACACATTAGGTGCCTATTCAAGGGTCAGAGACAAGAAGACAAAGAGCTGCACCAGTCAGAGGAGATGGGAAAAAAGGCCAAGACCGATTGTGCACAATCAGATGGAGGCGTGGCTGTTTGCCCCAGAACAAAGTAACGTGCGGCAGCCCAATCAGACGTCCTGTCGAGGTCCTGTAGCTGGGCGTTAGGTGCCGATCAGACGGCTAGTCTGCAGTGCGGCAAAGAAGCAGCACAGCGCGTTCACACCGGCAATTGCGCCGCGCCGCTTCTGTGGCAAATGGGTTTTTTTGTTTGTCTCACCGAAGTTTGTGCATGATCGTTTGTGCGCATCCTGTGGGGACTTGATCAGATGCCCGCCCTTGCCCCGCGTTTTCCGGAAACCAGTACATCGTAAGTACTAGTTTTTTTACTCCACAACTTCGTCGGGAAGCCACGGGTTAGCCACGGGAGCACTACGCTTCCCAGATGTAGCGGTGTGATAGTGCCCGGAAAATCCACCTACCATCCATATCTTTAGCGTGGCAAATGCTCCGTGTGAACAGGGCCCCAGTTAGTTAAATTTCCAAAAATTCCCTACATGTTTTGCCAACAGGCTTTTGTCAGGGGAGTCTGTTCATCTTGCAGTAGTTCTTCAAAACAAGTAAATGATCAAACGATTGTAAAAGACTGATCTTTTACTCTTTTTGAAGAACTACTGCAAGGCGAACAAATTCCCGACAAAGCCTGTTGGCGAAACACATAGGGAATTTTTGGAAATTTAACTAAGTAATAAAACATAGTTTTTAACCTGATTGTGCACCATCGGTCTTGGCCTTATTTTTTTAATCACATGCAAGGGACAGGACATTTTCTTCACCAGTTTGTTCACAATCCTACCCACAACCCACACTCTAAGATCCAGTACCTTATGGGCTAATCACAGGATCATGCCATGCTTTGAACACACCAGTAGCACTACGCAAATGCTATTATGTCACATTATTATGGCTAAATGGAGTCATTTTATTCAGAGGCAATTTGCTACAAGCATAGGGTTGCCAGCTAAGGGTTGGAAAATACCTGGAGACTTGGGGGGGGGGGGGCGGAGCCTGAGGAGGGCTGGGTTTCTGGAGAAGAGAGAATTCAACAGGGCATTCCCTTATAAATAAAAGCCAAATGGTGGTGGCACTTCTCTATGACATTCCACATGCTCCGGAATTGGTTGGCGCCCTGGTGTGTCACTCAGTATCTGTCCCTATCCACTGGCTGCATTGCTTGAGTCTCGCCTCCAACATTCTAAACAGTTTGCTGTTCCTCTCCCCGCCATAGCCAGTCAGAACACAGAGGTTATTTGCATATGCAGCCTCATTGGCCTTTGCCTCGGAACACAGAGGTTATTTGCATATGTGACTTGATTGGATTTTGCCTCTAACATTCTAAACAGTTTGCTGTTCTGAGGTAAAATGTGTCCACTTTCCAGGTGAGGGCTGGAGATCACTCAGAATTACAACTGCTTTCCAGATGGCAGAGATCAGTTCCCCTGAAGAAAATGGTGGGCTCTGTATCCTTATATGCTGCTGAGGTGGCCCCCGTATGACAGCCAATGTGACGCAGCAGTCAGGGCTTCAGAGCAGGGGAGAGGCTGCAGGTGTGTAGGGGGTGAAAAGCTGAAGGGACCTTGGACAGGTACAAAGCCATAGACTCCACCCTCCAAACCAACTATTCCCTTCTGGGGAACCATTGTTGCCAGTCTCCAGGTGAGGGCTGGAGATCACTCAAAATTACAACTGTTCTTTAGGTAGCAGAGATCAGTTCCTCTGGAGAAAATGGTGGACTCAGTGTCATTATACCCTGCTGAGGTCGCCACAGCAAATTGACACTGAGTGTCCAAGGCCGGGGCACCCGCCCAGAGTATCTTTCTAGAGGCCGTTGTATTTATTTCCACAACAGGCCTTTTTCCTAGTAATGTCATAAAGCCCACCTTCCAAAGCAGCCATTTACTCTAGGTGAATCGATCTCTGAATTGTAATCCCAGAACTCCAGCCACCACCTGGAGGTTGGCAACCCTATGCAAGCACCAGCCATCTTGGGCCTCTTGATGGTATTTTCAAAGGCTACAAGTTGGCAGCTGTTGGAGAAAAAAAATCTAGATACCTAGACTAAAGTGCAACAAGACAATCTTATGCCCCCCTCCTCCAGCCACCTTCTCTGAGAATGTTTTGTTTGCTCCAGCAACATCCTTTGTGTCTTCGCAAGAAGTCTTCCCGCCTTCGTCCCCCCCCCTCCTTTTCCCACAGACCTGCCAGCTGTCCCCGGAGTTCCTTGACTGGCAGCACCTCCTGCACGGCGTACTGCGAGGGCCCATCACTGCGTAGCAAATCGTCAGCAGACAGCGGCAAATGGAACTCCCAAGCGGGAACAGCCTCCGAGGACAACTCAGCCATACCTACCTCCGCGACCGGAAGCAGACTGACGCTCAAAAATCCCGCGCCACAGATCCCCATCACAAGCACTAGCCTATCACAGCTCTCAGAACACGATGCGGGCCAATCACCCTCCAGACCTCTCTTTTCTTGATTGGTCGTTCAGAAAAAGGGGCAAGACGGGCGGAACAGCCGAAACGAGCCAAAACAGCCAGTTTGTCTCTTTCTGTGGCGCGCGCCAGCCGCGAGGAAGAAGGCGGGGCAACCATTTCGAATTCTGGCCGCTTAGCCAATCAGATTCCTAAATTAGAACTTATCAGCCAATGGCGGTTCAGGAGACAATATTCTTCAACGGCTGAAGTTTAAATTTCTAGAACAAACGGCGATGCTGAAAAAGAGATAGCATAGCAGTTTAAAAATTCCGGAGAGTGGATTATGCGAGTCGAAGTTTGCCGGCGCCACTCTCAGCCACACGGATCGGTAAAAAAATTCCTTATCGACACTTCCGGTCTCGAATTGAACTGGTTTCCGCTCTTGTTGCTTCTTAATGCGATGTTCATAGTGTGGTGCATTCCGGGAAAAATCCAATATGGCGGAACCCGTTTAGTAAGCGTGCGGTTCCTTGAGGGCGACAAATATTGCGGGCTCGATGGCGTCGTCGTGGCTGTTCCTAACGGCCGCAAGGGGCTTGTTAAGCCGCAGCTTCTTCTCTCCCCAGGCTTGTAGGCTGTCCAGTACTGGTGAGTCAAGATACAGCGCCCGAGCAATGATTAGGAGGCTGTCGCATGTAGATGATGTCACGGCCGTCGCCTGACCTTGTTTCGTTTGCGGTCAACTGATTGGGGAGAGGAAAGCATAGTTTTGCTTGACCTTCCCAAATCTCTCGATGTTTGATTAAAGCAAGTCACACTAGTTAAAGTCAGTGTGGTGTAATAGTTTAGGGTTGCTAGGCTCCAGATGGGACCTGGGGATCCCCTGGAATCATAGGTCATCTCCAGACTACAGAGATCAGTTCTTCTGGAGAATATGGCTGCTTTGGATAGTGGACTTAATGGCATTGTGCCCCACCGAGGTCCCTGTCCTCCCTAGGCTCCACTCCCAAATCACCAGGAGTTTTCCAGCTTGGAACTGGCAACCCAATCCCCCCCCCCCATCCCCTGCTGGTGGCTAGGGGGGAACCTGGCAACCCTAGCTAGGATCTAGGAGACCTAACCTCCTATTTGCCTAACCTTCTTCTCAGGGTTGTTGTTAGGGTAAAATTGGGAGACAGAGGAGCAACCTGAGTTGAAGGGTGGTGTGTGCACATTAAGTACTGTCAAGTCACTGGGGACCCTATGAATTAACACTCTCCAAAACATCCTATTGTTAACAGCCTTGCTCAGGCCTTCCAGACGGAGGGCTGTGGCTATATAGAGACAATCCATCTCATGTTGGGGCTTCCTCTTTTCCTGCTGCCTTCAACTTGTCCTACTATTATTTGCCAGTGACTCTTTCCTTCTCCTATGCCCAAAGTGCAATAGCCACAATTTTGTCAATTTAGCCCCTAGGGAGAGGTCAGGCTTGATTTGATCAAGAACCCACTTATTTGTCTTTTTGGTAGTCCACGGTATCTGTAAAACTTCTAACACCACATTCTGAATGAATCAACTTTCTTCATTGATTTTCACATCCATACATAATGAAGGCATGAATTAATTTGACCTTGGTCACCAGTGACACATCCTCTTACACTTAAGAATATTTTCTAGCTTTGCTAGCTTATTTATTTATATATTTGATTTATATCCTGCCCTCCTCGAAAGTGGACTCAGGGTGGGCCACGACAGGTAAAAACAATATTAAGGCTGAGGTCACACGGAGCATTAGCCACTCTACAGAGACGGAAGATAGGGGGATTTTCCGGGTGCGATCACAGCGCCACATCTGGGAAGCGTAGAGCTGTGGTGAACCCGAGGCTTCCCGACGAAGATGCGGGGTAAAAAACTAGTGCCTCTGAGGTACTAGTTTCCGGAAACCGCAGGGCAAGGGCGGGCGCCTGATCGCGTTTCCGGTGGTAGATCGTGGCATCCGGCGCCCGCCCATGTCCCATCGCTAAAAGGTTTTTCCCCCCAAGTCTCCATGGGATGCGCACAAGCACCCAACTGCGCATGCGCACACTTCGTTTAAAAGCAAACAACACAGCCCCCTCCTCTTTTCCGTACCCCCCCCCCACTCCTGGCTCGGCCTGCTCGAAGGGAACTCTCTGCACCGGGCGGCAGAGGGGGAGGTGCAGGGGGGCATGGCGGGAGGGCGGCCCGGCTGAAGCTTCTCCTGGAGGGGACCGGACAGAGGACACAGTTTGCATTCCTCTGCAGCCCTGGAAGGGGTTAAACCCGCAGAGCCTTTTGCTAGAGAGGCCGCTTTGACAACCAACATGCCCCCCCCCCCCCCGCATTTTCCTGTCCGTGTGATCGGGGCCTAAAATATGAAGTTTAAATCCAGTTCAAAACCAATTCAGAATAAGATGGCAGGCTGGTTTGTGGTAGTCCAGAGTGCCTTCTGTGTGAGTGCCGGCTAAATGTTCAATAAGGCATCCAATTCACCAGAAGATGCTGTGCAGATCTTTTTAGCATCATAGGGCCATTAAATAGGGCAGTATGAGCATAAGAGGCTGAGATGGTTGGATGTCTGCTGTAGCAGCTGAAGGCCTGGCGGGACAGCTCTGTTTTACAGGCCCTATAGAATTGTAATAGATCCCACAGGGCCCTGATCTCAGGTGGGAGTAAGTTCCACCAGTCTGGTCAAGGCTAGGTGGATGTCTTTTGGGCTGGGGACTACCAGAAGGTGTTGATCTGCAGACTGCAAGGATCTCTGGGGCACACATGAAGAGAGACAGTCCCGTAGGTATGCTGGTCCCTGGCCTCATAGAGCTTTGAAGGTTAATACCAAAACCTTGAACCAGATCTGGTACTCATTTGGCAGCCTATGCAATTGGCGCAGTGCTGGCTGAATATGTCGCAGACGTTGCAGTCAACAGGTGCGCTGCCGTATTTTGCACTAGCTGCAGTTTCTAGGTCAGATTCAAGGGCAGCCCTGTGTAGAGCAAGTCACAGTAATCCAGCCTGGAAGTGACCATTGCATGGGTCACTGTAGCGAAGTCCCGGGAGGAGAGATAGGGAACCAGTTGCCTGACCAGCCGAAGATGCTAAAAGGCTGATCTGGCACTGTTGGTGACCTGGGCCTCCATGGAAAATGAGGCATCCAGAATCATCCTTAGGCTTTTCACCCTCCACACTGGCATCAACAGCGCCCCCACCCAGGGCTGGAAGCTTCTTCATAGCTGCCCTTCCCAGTCTCAGTCTTCTTCTGATTTCTTGTTTGCAATCTCCCTTTTGGTTGATGATGGAGCCAAGGAACGGAAAAATTCAATTTCTCCTTCATCAATCTTAAAGTTGTGCGATTCCCCAGTAGTCATTACTTTTGTCTTCTTGATGTTCAGCTGTAATCCTCCTTTGGCATTTTCTGCTTTAACTTTCATCAAGTCTTCACTATTTTTTGTCCATAATGTGGTGTTACCCTGACCTGGATAGCCCGGGCTAGCGCGATCTTGTCAGATCTTGGCTAGTATTTGGATGGGTGACCTCCAAGGAATAGCAGGGTTGTGACGTGAAGGCAGGCAATGGCAAACCACCTCTGAATGTCTTTTGTCTTGAAAATCCTACTGGGTTGCAATAAGTCAGGTGTGACATGACGGTACTTTCCACAACTACTAATGTGGTGTCATCTGCACATCTGAAATGGTTAATGTTTTCACCAATTTTCACTCTACCTTCATCTAAATCTACTCCTTTCAGCTCGCTGCCATGAAGACTGATGTGGAGGGGGAAGGGTTTCTTTGGAATGTAGTGTCTGGGTGATGCTCCCTTATCTGTATGGTTTATGTGTATGACCTTGGTTCCTTGGTGCCTAGCTGTAACATCCTCTGGGAACCAGTGGTCTGGCGGGCCCCGCTTCTTAGCTTGATTGGCTCCCTGCCGCCTTGTGCCCTCCTTTGAACCCCGCACTTTCCCTGTTAGTCTTAACACAGATCCTGACGTTCTGCCAATACTGATCAATAAACTTCTCTTCTAAAGAAGCAAGTTGTTGATTCTGATTGTTGCAGGAGTCTGACAACTCCACCTTAACTTATGATACATTCTACTTATAGATTGAAGAGATAGGGAGATAAAATACATCCTTGTCTGAATCCTTTGCCAATTGGAAAACATTCTGTTTCGCCATATTCTGTCCTAACAGTAATCTCTTGTCTGGAGTACAGGTTGTGCATCAAAACAATCAGATGTTGTGGCATACCCATTTCTTTTAAACCATAGCTTTTCATGATCTATCCAATCAAAAGCTTTGCTGTATGAAACACATGCAGATTTTCTTTTGAAATTCTCTCATATGTTGCAGTAACCAACATAAATTTGCAATATAATCTCTAGAGCCTCTTCCTTTTCTGTATCCAGCCTGAACATCTGGCATTTTTTGTTCCATGTATGGTAACAGTCTTTGTTGTAGGATTTTGAATATCACTTTACTTGTGTGAGAAATTAATGCAACAGTTCTATAGTTGCTGCAATCTTTGCTCTCCTTTTTCAGAATTGAAATGTAAATCAACCGTTTCCAATCTATGTGCCATTGTTTTATTTGTTGGCATAGTCAGTATATAAATGCATCAAAGAGATAACGCTGTTATGTGAAGATGATGCTCCCTGTTGTACCCAGGGCCAGCCTGAGGTTTTTTTGTGCCCTAGGCGGGGCTACCTTCTGGCGCCCCCCCCGTGTGCCCAATTACGGGGTTGCCAACCTCTAGGCGGGGCCTGGAGAGAAGAAAGTCCCCGATCTGCTGTAGCTAGTGGCGGGCTCTTGGCCTGGGGGTTCAGTGCCTCTGCTGTTGGCGCGACTGGATCCTCCTCCCCTGACAGCCTCCTCTGACGGCCGGTCAGCAGGCCTGGGGAGCCACGCGCGCCGCGTGGGGAGCTGCTGGGACTGTTCTTACCTGGGTCTGGAGAGGCTGGGGGGGCAGGCGTGCTCCCCGAGTGGCGCTGGGCTTCTCCTCCGCTCTGCTTTCCAGTGGAACTCGACTGGATCCTCCTCCCCTGATGGCTGGTCAACAGGCCTGGAGAGCCATGCACGCCACTCTCTTCCCTTCCCTTCCCTGTGGTGCCCAGCACGCGGGGGCGAGGCAAAGAGCGAGGCAGGCGAAGGGGTGGCGCGTCAGCGGGGGAGGGCGCCCGGGCAGCTTGGGGAACTCTGTGTGTCTGGATCCTCCCCCGATGGCCGGTCAGCAGGCCCCGGCAGCCACTCACGCTGCTCTCTTCCCTTCCCTGTGATGCCCGGTGCCGAGGGGGCCCAGGAGGCGGAGAACGAGGTGGGTGGAGGGGTGGCGTGTCGGCGGGAGAGGGTGGCCGGGCGGCTGCAAAGGGCAGCCTTGTCTGCACAGACTGGCAGCGGCTCCCCAAGTCCTTCCCGGCGCCTTGGGCGCACCGTCACCAACCTCTGAGGCCCGCTTTTGACTCTCTTGTTGACAGGGCACTAGTTCTTAGATAAGGGCTTTTGGATTATGAAGTTCCTTCCCTCTGAATGCAAGAGGAAAGGCCCTCAGATGTGGAGTTTTCCAATCAATCATTTTCTAATTCTCGCTTTTCCCTTTCCCCCAGGTAATCCGTACCCATTCCGCGTGAAGGAGCCTCCCAAGCCCAAACCAGTTGATCGATGGACAGAAAAACGAGCCCTGTTTGGGGTCTATGACAACATTGGAATTTTGGGTAAGTATAAGAAAGACAAAGAATTTCAATGGATGAAAGAAATTATGCTTTTGGCAGTAAACGGGATCAGCAGGTTAAAGCTTTTGTGCAGTAAACTGGAAACGTTTTCACTGGTCCCATTAAAATAGTGCTACAGTGAGGTGTTATTCTGAAGGCTGGGCGTGCAGGTTGTGGGTGATGATAGTGACAGTTTAATTTGGACGAGCTAGATTTTATTTATTACATTTTTATCCTGTCCTTCCTCCACGGAGCTCAGGGTGATAGACTCCAGTTTAATCTCACAACATCCCTGTGAGATAGGTCAGGCTGGGGGAGAGTGATCGGTCCAAGGTTACCCAGTATGGATTTTTTTTTTTTTTTTGGCAAGCAGGATTTGATCTTGTGTCTTCTCGTCAGATCTTGGAAGCTAAGCAGGGTCAGCCCTGGTTAGCTCTTGGGGGAGCGCACCAAGGAAGGCCAGGATCACTACACAGAGGCAGGCAATGGCAAACCACTTCTGTTTTGTCTCTTGCCTTGAAAACCCGACAGGGTTGCTATCGGGCGGCTGTGACTTGATGGCACGTTGCACCACCACTTTCCGGGCCTAGTCCAGCGCTCTGTCGGTTCCACCATACTATCTTTTCTGGAATTAAGTGAACTCAAAAGCAGCAGGGTACCTGAACACGTCAGTGTTGTCTTCTCTGCCGTTTTCACCGTTTCTGCTTGTATCAATAAGTTTGATGCGATGGCACTGGCATTTTTAAAGTCAACTAGTCTGACACTTTAAACACTGTACTAGGTGTTGTGCTCCTGAGGGATGGTAAGGGTGGCTTGAAGGGAACATTCTGCATCAGCTGCTATCATATTTATTTATTTAATTCCTGTCCTGCCTTTCTCCTCAGTGTAGACCCAAAGCAGCACATGCCGTGCTCCTGTCTTCCATTTTATTCCCACAACAACCACCTCGTGGGGATGGGTTAGACTGAGATTGTGTAACTGGCCCAGGGTCATAGAGTCATAGAGTCGGAAGGTACCTCCAAGGTCATCTAGTCCAACCCCCTGCACAATGCAGGAAATTCACAAATACCTCCCCCCCACACCAGTGATCCCTGTTCCACACCCAGAAAATGACAACAAACCCCTACAAGATCCCCAGGCAAACTGGCCTGGAGAAAAATTGCTTCCTGACCCCAAGTGGTGATCAGCATTTCCCTGGGCGTGTAAGAAAGGGTCACGAGAACTAAGCACTGACGCAACCTTTCCTGCAGCCTCCCTCTCATGACATGCCTAAGTTCACAGAATCAGCATTGCTGTCATATGGCCCATCTAGACTCTGTTTGTAAACCTCCAGAGAAGGAGAGCCCACCACCTCCCGAGGAAGCCTGTTCCACTGAGGAACCTTTTTTTTTACTGTCAGAAAGTTCTTCCTAATGTTTAGCCGAAAACTCTTGATTTAATTTCAACCTGTTGGTTCTGGTCCGACCTTCTGGGGCAACAGAAAACAACTCCACACCATCCTCCGTATGACATCCCAGTCAGCTGCTGTGGCAGAGTGAGGATCTGAACCTGGGTCTCCCAGATCCGAATCCAGCACTCTGACCGTTACCCCTAACTGGGCAAAGAAAGAAAGGAGTTGAATCAACAGCACATTTGTTTACCAGTTGTAGACCCTGGTGAAAGTGATGGACTCCAAAACTAACCTTTCTCCCCTCTGCCTGATGACCTCCCCCCCCCCTTCCTCTTAGGAAACTTCCAGGCTCACCCCAAGGACCTGATCAGAGGCCCTGTATGGTTACGTGGCTGGCGGGGTAATGAACTGCAGAGATGCATCCGTAAGAAGAAAATCGTGGGTGACCGGATGTTCGTAGAGGATTATAAGAACCTGAACAAACGGATAAGGTTTTTGTACAGACGCTTGAACCGAACCGGGAAGCACCGCTAAGAATGCCCCACAAGGAGTGATGGATCTGTGAAAGTATTCCAGTTATTTTAACCTGTGAGTTTCCTGGTGACATTCCTCACTGTCCATCGACTTCTGTTTCTTCCGCCAGTGTACTCCTGCGTAGCCCACCTACTGCCCTAAAATGCCATTTGTGAATGTTGTTATATGAAATGTACAAATATAGCAGTTTTCAGACTGGCTTCTTCTGCAGAATGGGGAGGGTCTTGATTCCCATCTTTTATTGCATCTTGGTCACGCAGGGGGTGCTTCCTTTCCTATTGCATTGCATATTCTGTTCCCAGTGCAGAAGCCACCAACTGGATGAAATCATGCCCAGGATCCTTGTTTTTGTACAGTGTCCCTGGGTGTTATGCTGCTTTGGCATCAAAAAATACTACTTTCCTAAAGCTCTGACAGTGGAGTGTTGTGCTACAAGTGACTGCACTGTGCCATGGGTTATGGGAGAAGAGGTGATCTGGGAAACATGGCCATTATCCTGCACCCTACCACAGTATCTCTGCTCTACCATAAAACTCACTACCATAAAACTCACTGGGTTGCCTTGGGCCAGTCTCAGCTGATCCTACCTACCTTGCAGGGTTGGTGTGTGCAGAAGAGGGTCAACAGTTTCTTCACTCCAGAACCGTCTTGGCTCGAGCTTTTTCTGTGCATGCTAGGCTCCAGCTTGTTTCACCTATGCTTTCTGTGCAGCTCCTTGATTGAGGGGTGGTACAGAAGTGTCTTAGGTAGCTAGCAGAAAGCCATTACCTTCCTTGAATTGGTCCTGTGTCACTTTGGGAAACATACATTTTAAACATGGAGAAAATTAAATATCTGCCCCGGCTGTGGACACACATGTAGCACTTTAAGTCCTCTGTTGGAAGTTAAAAGCTACCCTACTTCTAATGGTGCTTGAGGCAACTTCTCAGAGCAGTACACAGGCCAGAAGCAGACAGTGTTCCCTCTTAGCTGTGTACGTGAGTGGCTGCTCATTAACACAGGAAGCCCCGCTCAGCAGCGGTCTGGAGCCACGCAGGGTCTTGCACCACCCGTTGCCCATTTTAAAATTACTATGTAAACAGGGGACACAGCTATGAATAGTGAACTTAAGGTTACACTGTGCAAAAATATGAAATAAACTCATATAAGTGTGCTTTATCCCAAATATAATAGTAAGTATAAATAATATATAATACATTATAGAACTACATTTAAATCAAAAGTGTCGCTAGGTGTGGAGTGTTCCCTCTAAGCTGAGTTAGTGTGAGCTAGCTCACAGTTTTTTAGCCTCTGGCTCACACAGTTTTTGTCTTAGCTCAGGGAGGATGGCTCCAGAGCAAACTAATTTATGCAGTTGCCAAATCACCTGCTCACAACTTTAATACCAGTAGCTCAGAAAGTAGAATTTTTGCTCACAGGAATCCACAGCTTAGAAGGAGCATTGGTGTGGATCCTTACTTGCTACAAGCTTCATCACCCTAATGAGGTTGGGAGGAAGTGAACTTTCTTACACTGCAGGATAATTTTTTTGGAAAGTTTTCCTCTGTCAGATTTTTCAAGTGTTCGGAATGGACATCTTTGAGATTGACTTTTGACTTAAACATAGTTCTATATGTATTATATCTTATTTATACTTACTTTTTATGTGTTTCTATTGTATCACAATATTGTTATTACATTACAATTTAATTCCACAAATTTTTGATACTTCTTTTACCCCTATTTTTCCCTCCCCCCTCTAAGGTGGCCAACATCATATTTTTGATCTTTGTCATATTTCTTTTCGTAAATCTCTAGTATAAATTCCGTAACTTCCTGCTCCCTTGTCTTATTTATACTTACTATTATATTTGGGATAAAGCACACTTTATAGCCTTTATAATGATACAATATTTATTACATATTTTTGCACTGTGTAACCTTTTTAAAATTAACATTTTAAGATTACAGCTGTTATGTGCTCCTCAGGATGTGAACTGCTCCGCTCAGTGGGGGGGGGGGAATTAGAGGGAACATTGGACCTGACCTCTAGAACTTCAACCCAGACAACTGCAGTTTGAACTTGGCAGCTGGAAAACAAATAAAGAGACCAGCACTTGCCAGAACAAGTGGCACTTACCAAGTGCCCTCCGTAGATCCTGACTTGTCAAAGGGACTGCCAGATGCCCCTAAAGCCAAGTCTGTTTTATGTGTCTCCCATAGACCAGTTCATAGGATGGAGGCTACCCATGAGAAAGCTGGTGTGCTTGCCGAAGCTAAGTACCCTGTTCTGGGTGGTCATTTAAGTATGAGGGCCTTGAATCATGAAGAACTTTAAAGGTCAAGAGCAACACCTTGAAATGAGCCTTCGAAAAACTGGACAGCCAGTGCAACTGTTGTAAAATTGGGGTCTTTCGAATTAGACACCTAATATCTGTCAGAAAGCATGTTGATGTATTACATGCAAGTTAGAAGTTTCTGCATGGCCTCCAAGGAGAGCTCCACGCAGAGTGCATTACAGTAGTTCAAGTCTGGAGGTTACAGAGGCAGGGATCAGTATGGCCAAGTCAGCAAACTTGAGGTATGGATAGAAGGCAATCCTAACAGCTCTGAGACATTTGAAGGTCCTGGAATTCTCCCCAAATGGGATTTGACCTTCTCCAAGTTGTGGATCTACCACCTCCAGAACATCTGCTTTCCCAGCCAGCATTGCCTCTTCTTAATCTGGATTCAGTTTTGGCTTCTTCACTCTATTAAGCATCTGGAGCCTCACAGAACTACAGTTCCGAGTGTTATGAGCCTACTGACAAGAGCTGACTCCAAAGTTTCAGGGGATCTCATGCAAAGATCTCAGGTAAATATGAAAGAACATGAGCGAAAACACCGTTGAGACTGGCACGTCCCCTTGGGGGAGGGAGTGGAGTGGTTTAAAGGGCTCTCCAGCTGATCCGTGGGCCACATGCTCCCGCCGATCAATTGGAGGGCCCTTTTAATGTCAGGAGGGGAGAGGGCCAGCAGCTGTTGTGGGGCGTGCCTCACAGTTGAGGGGGCAGAGCCCCCAAATGCCCCGCCGTAGCTATGGACCTGCCCTGTGGTTTGGGCTCCTGTCCAGGTCTGAGCTGTGTGGCCCCATAAGCACAGGCAGAAAAACGGACTTGCCCCTGCTCGCTCCTGGCCATCTGCAGTTGTCCAGTGCAGGGGCCCGCAGGCACCTTTTCTGATAAGTTAAATGGCTGGTGTGCCCTGATGAGCGCAGGGTGCTGGCTAGCTTTTGCCAGCACAAGCTGTGCTGCAGAGGTGAGAGCTGGAGGAAGGACAACCAAAACGGTAATGGGGTTGGAATGGCTTGAAGGCTGCTAAGGGCTGACAGAAAAGGGGGCACAAAACTATATATGGTACAGAGAAAACACACGTTTCTGCCTTTCTCATGATACTAGAACTCAGGATCACCCTCCGAAGCCAATAGGCAGCAAATTTGAAATGGACAAAAGTTCTTCTCCACCCAGCAGGTGATCTGTGGAACTTCCTGCCATGAGATGTCGTCTGATGCCCACGGAGTTGCGTGTGTGATGTGCCATCGAGTTGCTTCTGACTTAATGTTAACCCCCTGAATTAATGACCTCCAGAGTGCATTACTGGCAGCCTTGCTCAAGGAGTTAGATGGATTTAAAAGGAGGTTGGACAGGAATGATGGAAGAGAAACATATTGTGGGGGCTATTAACTGTATGCTAAACCCACATTCCGAGTGCCTCTAATGGTCAGAAACGACTGTTTGCAGATCCTATTTGTGGGCTTCTCAGGGGCATCTGGTGGGCCTCTGTTGTAAAGGCTCTGGCCTGATCTACCACAGCCACTCCTGCATTTTTATAGTTGGGGGAATCAAAGAAGAGACCTGCCAGACCAAATGTCCATCCAGTCCAGCATCCTGTTTCCAACAGTGGGCAGAGACGGCGGCTGCTTTCGAGAAGGGGCTGTGGCTCAGTGGAAGAGCGCCTGCTTTGCACGCAGAAGGTCCCTGGTTCCATTCCCAGTATCTCCAGTTGAAAGGACCAGGCAGCAGGTGATGTCAAAGATTCCCTCCCCCCTTTGATGACATACTTGGGGAAAAAGCCGTAGTTTTGCATTTGAGTAAATAATGTATTCTGAGATCCATTGACTCAGAGCCATCAGGTTAAGGTAGTTTCAGAGGACGAGCCAGTTTGGTGTAGTGGTTAAGAGCGGTGCACTGTAATCTGGAGAACCAGGTTCGATTCAAGCTAAACATGAGCCTGCAGTGCGATGTGGCTGCGAAGAAAGCTAATGCAATCTTAGGGTGCATTAACAGAAGCATCGTGTCCAGAGGTGGTAGTTCCACTCTATTCTGCTACGGTCAGGCCTCACCTGGAGTACTGTGTCCAGTTTTGGACACCACATTTTAGGAAGGATGCGGACAAGCTTTTGCATGTCCAGAAGAGGGCAACCAGGATAGTGAGAGGGTTGGAATTCAAGTCTTATGACGAAAGGCTCAAAGAGTTGGGTATGTTTAGCCTGGGAAAGAGAAGGCTTAGAGGGGACACGATTGCAGTCTTCAAATATTTGAAGGGCTCTCATGTAGAAGATGGAGCAGATCTATCTTGCTCCGGATTGCAAGACTAGATCTAATGGGTGGAAATTACAAGAGAGTCGATACCGGCTAAATATCAGGAGAAACTTCCTAATTGTAAGAGTGGTTGAGCAGCGGAACAGACTGCCTTGGGAGGTGGTGGATGCTCCTTCGCGGGACGTTTTCAAACTGTGGCTGGATGACCATCTTTCGAGTATGTTGTAGGGCTATCTTTCAGCTATGCTCCTGCAGAGTGCTGGGGGTTGGACTAGATGACTTGCAAGGTCCCTTCCAACTCTAGCATTCTATGATTCCCCACTCTTCCACATGAAGCCAGCTGGATGACCTTGGGCCAGTCACAGTGCTTTCAGAGCTCTGTCAGCCCCTAAAAACAAGTCTAGCTCACCATTAGCATAACACTAAAAGCCAGAACTTGTGGCTGCCAGACAATTTTAGGCTCCCCTGGCCGTTCTACACACAATGCCATAGGATAATTATTTTAATTAATTAGTTTCAGAGGGAGCTGTGCTGGTCAGCAATGGAACAGTTTGATTTGAGTCCAGTAGCGCTTTCGAGACCAACAGGATTTTCCAACTGTGTAAGCTTTCAAGCCTCAAAGGTACCTGGCCCATAAACCTTTAACTCTCGAAAGCATATACCATGAAAATCTCTGGTCCCCAAGGTGCTACTGGACTGGAATCTCTCCGGTTAGATTTCCAAATTGGTGAGTACAGGCCGGCACTCCCCCCCCCCCCCAAGTCCTTTTGCTGCCTTATGTGTGACAATGAAGCTGAAAGAAAGAGCCGCAGTGTCCTGGCCAGTTAGCTGATCGCTGGGCACAGCAGAAAAGGGGGAAGATGAAAGGCAGGCCGAAGCCAGACTCCTGTCCTCTCTGCTGAGGAGTGAGTGAGTCACTTGGCACAGGTCCGGGAGGGCGGCGGCTGGAAGGGCTGGGGGTGACGCCATCGCCGGCTCGTGTGGGTGTGGCGACAGCACACTGTCCCCTCTGTGGCTTGGTTCCCCCTCGGGAAGGTGTTCGTCTAAGGCAAGTTCCAGGAGCCCGCGAGGAAAGGCTTTGGGGGGAAGCCGAGCCATCTCCAGGGACTGAGGCGGGGGCAGCCATGTGAGTACAGGGGGGTCCGACTCCCCTCCTGAGTGATGCGTGGCAACAGTTTCTTCCCTGGCCGGTCCACCGTCCGCCTGGCATCTCCCACCCAGCTTTAGTATCTGCCCGAACCTCCCAGATCCGAGAGCTTCCTCTACATTTTTGCACCGGGGGTTCACCTGTTGCATCAGAAAGGGTGAAAAGTGGGGGAGAGGGGGCGAGGGGGGGGGGGGAGGGTGCAATAAATTGCTGCTGGGGGCTAGTTTTATGGGGAGGGGGAAAGCTTAGTCTCTCCACGCAGCCAGGCAACCCCGGATCGTGGAAGAGGAAAGCTGCGGACTATTTCATCCTCGGGCCGATAGTTCTCCCCCTAACCTACCTCACAGGGTTGTTAGGAGACAAAATGGAGGGAGAGGCTTGGGAGGAGCGGGGTGTGTGCGCGCGGTGTGATTCAGGAGGACCGAGGAGACCCAGGTTCAGATTTCTTGCTACGGAATTCATCGGGGCGTCCTGGGCCAGAGTCACATTTTCTCCAACCGACCCTACCTCACAGGGTTGGCGTGACACAGAGGAGTAAGGGAGGATCGTGTTGGCTATCTGGAATTCCCGGGAGGGAGGGATGGATGGCCAGCTAAATCGGCTAGTCTGAGTCCAGGTTCCGGGGCGTTTCTCCGCTCTGTGGCCTGCCTCACTCAGAGGGGCGCCGTTTTGGGGCGGCGGCTTTCTCAAAGGCTGCGGTCACTCCCGCATAGTAAATAATCCACATTCAGTGCACTTTCCAACGGGATTTTGCCCGTTCACGCAGGGAACTCGAGTTGAAAAGTGCACGGAGCGTGGATTATTCAGGGTGCGCGGCCGCAGCCAAAGAGAGCTAAGCGCTTCGGGAAGCGCCCTAGACGTGCCTGGCTCTGCGAAGAATGCGCCATGAGGTCTAGCGTCATGCAAGGAGTCCTGGGCTTTGCGACAGCCGCAGAGCTCGCCGGCTGAAGGGAGGTTTGGGCTGAATCCGGAACCTCCGGGTTTTTTTGGGGGGGGGGGCGCTCGAACACGCAACGTATTTGGAGGGTCCCCTCGCCTGGTCGTCCGCGGTCGGCGCCAGAAGTCGGTTTGCGCCTCTCGCTTTCTCCCTCGCAGGCTGTATGCGAGGAGGAGCAACCCCCTGGCGGCGCCTCCAGCCACCGCCCTTCCCAGCCTCCCTTCTTCCCTCCCGATCTCGAGGCGGTGGACCCGGGGCGGTGGCCGCGCCTTGGGCGGAGCAGGATCCAGCCGGGCGCCTGTGACGCGGGGGCAAGGAGGCGGCAGGGTCTCCCAGGGCCCGATCCCAAGCAGGGATCTCCTCCGAAGTAAGGTGCCCTTCGGATGGCAGCTGGAGAAGGTGTTGACCGGCCAGGGTTGCCAGCCTCCAGATGAGACCCGGAGATCTCCCGGAATGACAGCTGGTCTCCGGAGAACAGTCCCCCTGGAGAAAAATGGCTGTTTTGGAGGGTGCCCTCTATGGCATCATATCCCCGACTGAGCTTCCTCCCATCCCTAAACCCCACGCTCCCCAAGGCTCCACCCCCAAATCCCCAGGGATTTCCCCGCAGCTGGAAAGTTGTCAACCCTATGGCCAAAGCCCACTGAGGTTCAGCCACCATAGGGTGGCACAGTGGGGCAGGCGGAGATGCACCCCCAGGGTCCTGGCTGGGTCCCAGCCTTCAGCAGCAGGGAAAGTGGCTAGTTGGGGGCCAAGCCAGAGGTGCAGCCTGTTGCTAGGATCCAGCCAGCTTCTTTCCCTGGGAGGCCAAAAATTACTTTGAAGCACTTTTTTTTTTTGCAAACTGGGACTCCAGGATTGCTTTATCAAGGGGGAGAATGTTGTGCGTGGGGGGAGGTTTTTCCCTCCCTTGCTTTTGTTACACTGGAAAGGAGCCCCCCCCCCCAGCTGTATTAACCCCTGTGGATGGGGAATCGGGGTACAATTTCTGTAATTTTTAAAAAGTATGCATGCAGCCCTTGAGGCTTAAAAGTGGTGTATAACTACTGGCCGGGTGGTTCCCACTGTTTCAGTGCAGGATCGAAAGTGAGAGGGAGCCCTCCCCCCTTCTAAGCAAAATCTCTGGGTCAGGAGTCATCAGGCTCAAAAACGTGGTCAAAAAACAATAGCGCCAAAGTGGGGGTCAGTAGGTTATTTCCCCTCTCTGTAGCCGGAAAGCAGACCCAGGGGAGAAGAAAATCTGAGATATTTCTGCGTGCTGTTGCCGTCAAATCCCAGCTGATTTATTGCAACCCTGTGGGAGTTTCAAGGCAAAAGCACACTGAGAGGTGGTTTGCCAGTGCCTGCCTCTGTGTAGCTATCCTGGACTTCCTTGGTGGTCTCCCACCCAAATACTAACCAGGGCCGACCCTGCTTAGCTTCTGAGACCAGGCTGGCCTAGCTTATCCAAATCAGGGCTTTTTGCAACTGGGATAGTTTTTTTTCCGTCTCAGACGGTGGGATGAGAAAGGACCTGTTCGTATTTGCTGACGAACCCTGATCCAGGGAAGTACTGCAGTGAAATCTCATCGTCATTAAAAGCTTTGATGGACACCATTTCTCTCACCCCAGACAGAGATATACTAGGGCAGTGGTGGCGAACCTATGGCACGGGTGCCAGAGGTGGCACTCAGAGCCCTCTCCGTGGGCACGCGTGCCATCGCCCCAGCCAGGCCCAGACCATCATTAAAGTGTTGAATTCTCTGCCAAATAATTTTAAGTAAATGAAAGCATTTGGGATTGCTTTCCTTACTTTGTTTGGATCATCTTAAGTTAATGTATGAGTTGTTTTTTCTAAAGTCAAACCTCAGTATTCAGGTTAAATGGCCGTGTTGGCACTTTGCGATAAATAAGTGGGTTTTGGGTCACAGTCTGTGCACTTGGTCTCTAAAAGGTTCGCTATCACTGTACTAGGGGTATAAAGAGACACCCCCCAATATCAAAAATGCTAGTGATGATTAATGACAGATGTTTGAAATAAACTCTGAGGGGGTTGTGAAACACGGCGACTTCTGCCACCACAAACACTGATTTTGCTTTGGCACATTTTATTACTGCAAGAAACTGTTTTATTGACTTTATAAATCAAATCTTCCTGCGAATCAAGGCAGATCTTCTGGAGTTTACTTATTTATTTATAATGTTTATTAGCCACATTATAAAACTCAAGGGGGCTTACGATGTAGATAGAATACATAAAATACATAAAACCCCCCAAAATTTAAAATCACCAATTAGGACTAATTAGGAGTCGTGGTTGATAACTCACTGAAAATGTGTCTGAGATTAAAAAAAACACACGTGTGATAAAAAAAAAAAGACAAATGCTGTGCCGGAGATGATTAGGAACGGGATTCAGAACAAATCAGCCAGTATTATAATGCCCATTTATAAATGTATGGTGTGGCCTTATTTGGAATATTGTGTACAGTTCTGGTCACTGCACCTCAAAAAAGAGATAGCATTAGAAAAAATGCCAGAAAGGGCAACTCAAATGATTAAGGGGATGGAATACCTTCTGTATGAAGAAAGGTTAAAGCGCTTAGGGCTCTTGAGCTTGGAGAAATGACGACTGAGAGGTGACATGATAGGAGTTTATAAAATTATGCATGGGATAGAGAAGGAAGAGAAAGAAGTACTTTTCTCACTTTTTCACAGTAGAAGAACTTACAGGCACTCAATGAAATTAATGAGCGGTAGGCTTAGAACTGAAACTGAAGCTCAAATACTTTGGCCACCAAATGAGAAGGGAGCACTCACTGGAGAAGACCCTGATGCTGGGAAAGATCGAAGGTCAAAGAAGACGGGGACGGCAAAGGGTGAGATGGTTAGACAGTGTCATCGATGCAACGAACATGAAGTTGAGCCAACTTCAGAGGATGGCGGAAGACAGGAGGGCCTGGCGTGATCTGGTCCATGGGGTTGCGAAGAGTCGGACTCGACTGTGCGACTGAACAACAAATTATATTATGGATTCCCCTGAAGAAGCTCGTTGGCGAAACGTGCAGGGAAGTTTCAGCTGAGTAGTAATTTACACACACTTTACTTAACTTGTATCAGTGGCCTTGGCCTTATTATCTTTTTAAAAATCTCTTAGGGAATGATGTGTCCCTTTTATTTTCTCCTTTCAAACTGATTTTGAACCAAGGCTGTGTTGTTGTTGCCACCAAGTCACAGCCGACTTAGGGCAAACTCGCAGGGTTGTCAAGGCAAGAGGTGTTCGGGGGCGGTTTGCCGTTGCCTGCCTCTGCGTCACAGCCCTGGTGGTCCCCCATCCAAATAGCAGCCAAGGGCCAACCCCGATTGGCTTCCAAGATCAGAGAAGGTCAGGCTAGCCTAAGATTGGGCAGTAAGTTCATAAGAAAGCCATGCGGAATGATCGAAACGCCCAGGGACATTCATTTATTTATTATTACGTTAGACGTCTTATAGCCCGCCCTCTGGGCTCAGGGCGGGTGACAACATCTGAGATACATAAAATCAGGGGTCATTTCCTATGGGAGCGCACAGGAGCGGAGCTCCAGCAGTAAGGAGGCCAGGGGGCGGGCACATGCAACAAGCCCCACCCCCTGCTCCCAGCAGCCCTCAGTCAGGCTACAAGGAGCAAGAAGCAGCCAGGTAAGTTGCAGAGCCCCCCCCCCCGGCCACCCAGCCCAAAACAGCCCAGTGGCACCTTTAAGACCGGCTTTTATTCAGGTACAAGCTGAGTTGGGGGTGGGGTGCTTGCTTGCCAGTACTGCTGCATTCCTTTTCAGCTTCTGTAATGCTCGCTTATCTATGGCTTTGCAGGTGGGTGTTGTGTCTGGGATTCTAGGGAACCGTGGGAGCGCTTTCGGTTCTCAGCTTCGGCTCTAACGACCTGGGGCTCCTTCTCCCGTGCGTGGGAATGTGGCTAATTGGCCTAAGGAAGGGGGGATGCATACAAATACCCTATATCCCATTATGCTTGTAGAAGTGACGCCATTCTTAACAGTGCCTTTGTTAATGCATCTATAGCTCTTCAATAAAGTATAACCTTTCCAGAAAGCGTGTACTCAGTTGTTGGCTGTGGAACCTGACAGCGTGGACAGATCTGCATGTTCCCCCCCCCCCCAATAGCTAGCAATCCAAAACAGTCCAGTGGAGCCTGAGCGGTGGGTGTTGCTGTCTGACACACTTCCGGTGATGTCAGGGTGTGTGGCATATGCAAATAAGTTATGGTAATGAGTTATGCTAATGAGCTCCTGCACTTCTTTCTCTATGAAATGACCCCTGCATAAAATACAGTTTAAAACATTCGTAATTTAAGTGTAATAGATACAATAAAATGCAATCAGATATAATCAAAAATCAATTGGTGACGTAAACTCTCAAGAGGGAGTAAATATCTAAAGAACTAAAACTGCCTGATAAGAAGGAGGGGGGGAGGGGAGCAGGAGGGAGAGAGGAGGCCAAATCCTGACGGAAATAGCCGCTGCTCTCCTCAGCTGTATGCCTGGCGGAACAACTCTGTTTTACAAGACTTGCAGAATTGTATTAAGTCCTGCAGGGCCCTGATGAAGAGCGTTCCACCAAGTTGGAGGCAGGGCAAAAATAAAGTCCCGTCTCTGGTTGAGGACAGCTGGACGCTCTCAGGACCGGGGATCACCAGCAGGTTTTTATTACTTGAGCGTAACACTCTTTGAGGGGTGTACCAGGTGAGGGAGTTCCAGAGGTACGCTGGTCCCAGACTGTTGTTATGAACGGGGACTGCTTGGTTGCTCGCATCTGTGTGACTTGTGGGGGTGATTATTGAAGAAGAGATTGGATTGATACCCCGGCCTTCACTCGGAATCTCAGAGCAGCTTACAATCTCCTTTCCCTTCCTCTCCCCACAACTGACACCATGTGAGCAGTGTTCCCTCTAAGCTGAGTTAGTGCGAGCTAGCCCACAGTTTTGTAGCCTCTGGCTCACACGTTTTTGTCTTAGCTCAGGAAGGATGGCTCCGGAGCAAACTAATTCATGCAGCAGCCAAATCACTCGCTCACAACGTTAATGCCACTAGCTCACCAAGTAGAATTTTTGCTCATAAGACTCCACAGCTTAGAGGGAGCATTGCCTGTGACGTAAGTGGGGCTGAGAGAGTTCTCTTGAGAACTGCTCTTGAGAGAACAGCTCCTGAGGGAACTGTGGCTTGCTCAAGGTCACCCAGCAGGTATATGTGGAGGAGAGGGGAATCAAACCCAGTTCTCCCAGATTAGAGTCCGCCACTCTTAACCACTACATCAAACTGGGTCTCTATTGGTAACGGATACCCAAACTTTCTTTTTGTACTTGCCTTGTGACCTTTGTAGGTCTGAGCCAGCACAGCCACCTGATCTTGGGGCAGGACCAGATGGGGGAGAGTCTTCTGGAGGTCCCCCCCAACAGCCAGAAAACCTGACCAGCAACCGCCGCGTGCAGCAGACTCAAGCTGAAGTGAACCAAGTGAGTCCGTGATATCCCAGCTTCTTCGGAACGGCCTCGGAATGGCACCTGTTTCTCTGCCCGTTAATGAGGGGGGCTCCTTCCTCTCCTCTTCCCCCCCCCTCTCAGGTGGTGGGCATCTTGTGTGACAACATGGAGAAAGTCATAAAGCGAGATGAACAGCTCAGTGTCCTGGATGACAAAGCAGATGCTCTCCACGAGAGCTCCAAAGTGTTTGAAAACAGCACGACCGCCCTGGCGAGGAAATACTGGTGCCAAAACATGAAGGTGAGCTTGCAACGGACAGTTCCCGAGAACGGTACTGGGCATGTTGCTTTTTGTGGGCGGCCTGTAGTAGTAGACGTGACGCTCTAATGCACTGCATTTCTCTCTCTCTCTTTCCAGATGATGATTATTTTGGCATTGATCTGTAGTATCGTGGCCATTGCAATTGGAGGTAAGTACTGTGGGGCTGCGGTGGCTCAAGTGGTTAAGACGCTGAACTGCAGGCTGTGGAAGGTCGGTAGTTCAGCAGTTCAAGACCCGAGTGTGCCGCATGACGGAGTGAGCTCCCGTCTCTAGTTCCAGCTCCTGCCAACTTAGCAATTCGAAAGCAAGAAATTGCAAGTAGATAAATAGGTACCACTTCGGCAGGAAGGGAACAGCGTTCCGTGCACCTTGGTGTTTAGTCATGCCGGCACATGACCACGGAAACGTCTTCAGACAGCGCTGGCTCTTCGGCTTTGAAACGGAGATGAGCACCGCAACCCTAGAGGCGGACTCGACTGGCTTTCGAGCAAGGGAAACCTTTACCTTTACCTTTTTACCATGGGGAATTAGGATCGCCAGGTCCCTGAGTTGTAAGGCCTGGATAAAGAGTGCCATCCGTCTGTGAGTCAGTGGCAGCATCTGTGAGTTACGGTGGCAGGGATGGGCAGACCTTGGGGCTTGGGGGGTTTGGCCTGCTGAGTGATGGACAGACAGGCCTGGCAGGGCAGGAGGGCTTCCCAGCAGTGATCTCTCTTCTCGTAACCTCTCGTTTTCTCTTTTTCTTCCTTTTGTTGCTTCGGCCCGCAGTCTACTTTTTCACCTGAGACTCGGGCCCCTCCCCTCCCCTCTGCAGCTTCCCTCCCTCCTTTCCCTCATCCACACATTCCACCCCCCAGACGCTCTCATTCTGGCTTGATCCTCTGCTTTTCCCTCCACAGGTGACTCTGCACACTCGTTTCCCTCCCAAGACCCTTTCACCGCAGCCCCTGACAGGGTCTGTTCAGCTGGGAGGATGGCGTTGGACGGTGTGGAGGAGACGCTGAGAGCGGGTTCCTGTCAGGATAGTCACTGGGGGGGATTGGTTGGCGAGGTAGGCCATTGCTGTCCCTGCCTCTTGTGAGGGGACTGGAAGATTTCAGTGGGGTGGAGAGCTTCCATTGGCGGTGAGCCTGGCCCGTAGCTACGGCGGGGCTACTTGGGGCTTTGCCCCCTTCCTTAAAGCAACAGCCCCACAAGGCAGCACAAGACAGGCCCCTTGATCTGAAGGAGACTGTCTCCCAGGCGCTCTCATGGCCATGATCCCGTGTGGGTTGCCTCAGGAAGGGGCTTGCTTGCTGGGAAGGAGTCCACAACAACGTTCCCTCTAAGCTGTGGAGTCTTGTGATCAAAAATTCTACTTTGTGAGCTGCTGGCATTAAAGTTGTGAGCGAGCGATTGGGCTGCTGCATACATTAGTTTGCTCTGGAGCCCTCCTCCCTGATCTGAGACAAAAATGTGTGAGCCGGAGGCTAAAAAACTGTGAGCTAGCTCACACTCAGCTTAGAGGGAACACTGGTCCACAGTATTTGCCTGCTGGGGAGTGAAATTACAGCCAAGGAGAGGTGAGGTGAGGAGATTGTTGGGAGCTGGATTTATTTTTTTAAAAAACTGTAAAATTCAAGCCCCACCCTCCAAAAAAGTTTGCCCCACAAGCCAGAAAATCCTGGCTACCGGCCTGGGCGTCGCTAAAGTAACAGAGAGGGTCAAGAGGGAAGGTGGATCTCGACAGGGCCCCCCAAAAAAAGAGGAGTCCAGTACTGTGTTCCCCAAACTAATTTATATGATCTGTTGACATACCACAGTTCAGGACGATTATGACACCCACGATAAAGTATACGACCACACAAAAGGAAAAGGGGACGGAAGAGGGAAGAGAAAAGCAAGCAGATTCAGATACTGACACTTAAATAGCTTATCGATGTGTTCCATGATGACCGGGCGGACCAGTTTGGTGTAGTGGTTAAGTGCGCAGACTCTAATCTGGGAGAACCGGGTTTGATTCCCCCACTCCTCCACTTGCACCTGCTGATGTAACCTTGGGTCAGTCACAAGCTCTGGCACAGCTGTCCTTGAAAAAGAGCAGATTGTGTCAGAGTTCTCTCAGCCCCACCCACCTCACAGGGTGTCTGTTGTGGGGAGGGGAAGGGAAAGGAGTTTGTAAGCCGCTCTGAGACTCCTTTGGGTAGTGAAGGGCGGGGTATAAATCCCATCTCCTCCTCCTCCACCACCACCTTATCCGGGAGACAGTTATGGGAGGGTGCCGAGCCCGACAGCGCTCAGTCCAAAGCATCTCTCTGAGATGTGACTAGTGGAAAGGGTGCCAAGTTGACAGATTGGAGAGCCCCCCCCCCCCGTCCTCGGCGTGCAAACACAGAGCCCGGCCCCACAGCCTTTTCTCGCTGTTTGTGTGGCAGCGTCTGGTGCTACGAACGCCAGGAGAAAAGGGTCTGGGGTTGTTCTCGTCAGCTCCTAAAGAGGGTTATTGGGACAGGGTCGCCGGGATATGTGAGGGTCACTCCCTGATAACTGTTCTTCTCGGGGAAGACCTCATCAAAGAGGAGGCTGAGATGGGATGGAACAGGTCTCTGGAGATCCCCCCCCCCATTTGGCTGTGCACCTTGATTGTGTTCCAGCAGGTAGACCAAGCCTTAGATGTCATAGAATCACAGAGTTGGAAGGGGCCATACAGGGGCCATCTAGCCCAACCCCCTGCTCAAGGCAGGATCAGCCGAGATTGAACATCCCTGACAAGTGTTTGTCCAGCTGCTGCTTGAAGACTGCCAGAGAGGGGGAGCTCACCACTTCCCTAGGCAGCTGATTCCACTGTCGCACAACTTTTACTGTAGAACGTTTTCCCAAATATCCAGGCGGTACCTCCCCGCCCTTAATTTTAAACAGGGCTTTTTTTTGTTGAAGAAGCCCAGCAGGAACTCATTAGCATAATAGGCCACACCCCTGACAGCACATATTAGGCCACACCACATGCCTTCCCTTGGCTTGCCTGGGCGCCCCGCGGCTGCGGGAAGCCCGGACAAGCCAGCCCTTGGACAGGCTGGGAGAGGCATTTAAATGGCCCTCCCGCCTCAGAGTCGCTGGGGGGGTCGCTCTCCAGGCCTTCCCTCTGTAGGCACGCACACAGAGGTTTTGGCTGTAGTGGGTGTGGCCAACTCTGAAGCCAGCCGGAACTGCGTTCCTGTGCGTTCCTGCCCCAAAATAGCCCTGATTCTAAACCCATTCTTGCAAGTCCCGTCCTCTGCTGCCCACAGGAACAGCTCCCTGCCCTGCCCTCCTCCAAGCGACAGCCCTCCAAATGCTTCCAGAGAGCCATTCTGTCCCCCCTCCCCCTCCTCTTCTCCAGACTGAACATTCCCAAGTCCCCTCAGCCTTTCCTCCTAGGGCTTGGTCTCCAGGCCCCCCGGTCATCCTCGTGGCTCTCCTCTGCACCCGCTGTAGTAGTAGTAGTAGTTGTTGTTTATTATTGTCTTTAGACCAGCATACAGTTTAGTCAAGACATAAAATACAGTACTTAAAAATTCAAAATTAAGAGCTTTTAAAGTGCAATTCCCGTAACTTGAAAATTAAGACACAAAATTTAGCAACCTGCCATGTGATCTTAGAATTAGTGTCAGATAAAAACTAGTGAAGCCTTGCTTTAGCTGGGTTTATATGGCCAGGGATCATCTCAGGTCATGGAGAAATAATTCCAAGACATACCTCCCTGCAGAGTGGGCAGCTAAAAAACATGTGCTCTACAGGCTCAACCTCCCCTAGGGAGCAAGATAATAACCTTTCTGGGCAGGGGATTTTATTATACCTGCCCTCAGTAACCACAGAAGGGAGAGCGGAACATATTGTTAGAGTAAATGCCCTTCTAAAACTATTTGCTTCCACTGAGGCCAGATATGTTGCCAGCTCAATAGTGCTTTTGGCATTTAACAGCACCCCAAGTTTTGAAGAGCCTTAAATGAAAAACTGGCAAAGTCAGAGGCTGCTGCAAGAGCGTATGCCCCTGGATCTGGGACTCTGCTTCTTGTTTCAATCTGTCACTCTGCCATGAACTCATTCACGGGCTATGAAGTCATCGCCTTAGGTGGCGTTTCCTTCCCAGGGTGGAGCCAGGATCAGGACGTGTCCCTCATCTGGCTTCCTGGATACAAGGAGAAACTGATGACCAAAAGATGATTTTTTTGTTTCTTTGAATGGGAGATATTCCCTCGGCCCTGCCAAGAATCAAGTCTCTCTGAAGGATTAATCGACAGAATTGGGATATCCCTAATAAATGCAGTCGCTGCGGTCTAGTGATAGATCCAGGTGGGTAGCCGTGTTGTTCTGAAGCAGCGGAACAAAGCTTGAGCCTGGGGGCACCTTTAAGACCAACAATCTTTAATTCTAGGTATAAGCTTTCATGTGCACGTACACTGTATCTGAAGAAGTGTGCTTGCACATGAAAGTTCATGTGTTGAATAAAGCTTTGTTGGTCTTAAAGGTGCCACTGGACTTGAAATTTGCAGTCTAGTGAGTTACTTCTCCCCTCGGAGAGAAGAGCGCGAGTAGAGAGGTGATGGCCCATGCCCCCTCTCTCCTAGGGCCCAATCCTGGGTGGAAAATAATATCTGAATCAGCCTTGGGTTTTGTAAGAATAAGGCGGTGTTAGAGAGAGGAGAGTGGGCATGTCATGATGGTCTTTCCCAGAGGTCATTTCAGGGGGGATCGCAGTTCCCCTGGGTGAGGTATGGGGGGCGGGGCACATGACGAAGCCCCGCCCCCTGCTTCCGGCCACCCCGCTTCCGGCCCTCATTCAGCCAGGAGGAGGCAGGAGAAGAGGGAGGGTAAGTTGCTTCCTCCCCGCCTCTCCCCACCCCTGCCTGCCTGAACTCGGCAGTGGAGCTGCATGGCCAGCGGTGGCGGCCGGGACCGTTGGGGGCGGGGTGTGTGGCCTTATGACACACTTCCGGTGATGTAAGGGGGTGTGGCCTTATGACACTTTCGGTGATGTCAGGGGGTGTGGCATATGCTAATGAGTTATGCTAATGAGTTCCCCTAGCTCTTTTTCTACGAAACGACCCCCGATCTTTCCAAGGGACGATCTCGCACGCACCTGTTTTGCGATGAAAATCCGAGCTGTGAACCTGAACAGTCTTCATCCAGGTGGGTTGGATCCCGTGGATCTGTTCCCCCCAGCACTAGGATCCTTCCCTCTTCCGGGTTTCTTCCATCAGGCAAGGGCTCCACGTGCCCAAGGGAAAGCACCCAAGTTGGTGCAGTGGGCCTGCAGGATCCAGCCCGGTATGCCATCGGGAGATATCAAAGTTCTGTCAGCTCTGAGGTTGCTCTCTTGTGCCGGTCATCGTCTGACGATGCACTGGTTTAGTGGTGAGCACGCGTGAACTCACCTTTGCTGGTGCCCGGCTACGGAGAAGCCTGTGCGTTGGATCCTACCAGTTTTTCTGCTCCGTCTGTCCTCATTCCCCTTCCTTACTTCATGTGGCTCTTTGTCCCACTTTTTCAGTGGTCTCCTTGTCCCACTGTCACTAGTGGAAAAGCTGGTTGGATCCAGGCCCGTAGCCAGGATTTTTTTTGTTTGGGGGGGCATTTAAATTTTTAAGGGGGCAGTTATAGTTCAGTTAATTAAATTAATCTTTAGAGGGAGAGGCTCCGAGCCCGTTTCTAGCCCTTCCTTTCAAGGGACAGGGCAGCGAGGGAAAAAGAGCTCAGAGGGCATTTAATTGCCTTCAGAAGGGAAATTAATTTGCATGTTTCCCAAAGGCTCATGGGAATGCTTTTGAAAGGCTCACCATGACCTAGGTGGTCTACAGCAGGACTGGCCTAGCAGAAAGGGGGATTTGTTGGAGATGTACTGAAGGTGCTACTCTTGAGTGTTCTCCTAAGCTTTCTTGACCTGTGGAAGGGAATTCAGAAGGCATTTAAGTGCCCTCTGAGCTGTCTCTTCCTAGGTCTCATAATCCCTCCCCCCAATTCTACAGTGGGAGGGAGGGGGAAGCCGTGGTGCTCTCAGTGCAGGGGTCTGTCCTCGGGAATAAGGTTTCTGGCATGGCTATTTGTGTGTGGGGGGCAAGGCTTTTAATTAAGGGGGCAGGACCCCCAAATGCCCCACTGTAGCTCTAGGCCTGGTCGGATCCAGTCCATTGCTTCCAGCTGAAAGGAGTACA
>NW_015172050.1:122446-148375 GCF_001447785.1 Gekko japonicus | reverse complement strand
GTCCCACTTCCCTGTTAGTTTAACTTCCTGGTGGGACCACCATCCTGGAGGGTTGCTGGCAGCCCTGAGCAAGCAGAACCAACTGCTGAAGCTCTACCAATGCTGCTCGCATCATTCCATGGTCTACTGAGTGGCGGGGAAAAGGAGCAGCATGTCTAAGTGTTGTAGCCAGAGAAGGTGTCAGCTGGGTGTACAAAGCCCTGTCTTGCTGCGATGCCAAGCAGGTCCGAAAGAAGAGAGAGAATCCCACCAGGACAGTGAGGAAGAGAGGGTTCCATTGGTGGCTGTGCTGTGAACAGCCTCTGCTTTCCCCTGCAGCATAAAGAGTCATGCCCATTTCATCTGCTCAGAGTCCACCTCCTTGCAGTTTCCTGTCTTTCCCCACCTCAAGGGACAACAGAGCGAACCCAAAATGAAGCTCTACTGTCTTCTCTCTGAAGCTGCCATTTTCTCTCAGCTCACTGGAGGGTCAGAAGTACTACCTAGATGGAGGGCCAGGTGATGATGGGATTGACAGTCTAGTCAACGCACGGGCCCCTCAGTCTCTCCTGGATACGCATCGAATCTTCCGCTGGCTCTGTTGGGAAGGGGCTGCCTTGGCTGCATTTCTTGCTCATCCTCATGGGTGTGTCCTTTTCCTTTCTCTGCTGCTGCATCTGTGGATGTATGCACCAAAAGATGTCCCACCTTCAGGCCCTCTGCATCCAAAGCAAGCATATGCTCAGAAGCTCACCAGCTCTCTTGCGGCCGTGGGTGATTTCTGCCCGTGCACACAACTGTCGCTGTCCTCTTTCCTGGTCCTGTGTAATAACTAGCCTGGGTCCTCTGAATCAGCTCTTCTAATAAACACTTCTCTGGCTCCTGTGTTTGCCTCCACTCTCTGAGCATGAGATGGAAGTGCGGTCTCCCTTGAGGTTTGTCAGGCAGAAAGAATGCGAAAGGCATGATCAGGATTGGACCTGTGTGGTAGGTCACGGTGTAATGTGTTCTGACCCCCTTTTGCACAGAGGGAGAGCCAATGCTCCTTTTTCTGCATGACCCACGGACCTCTACAGATGGCACCAGACCCAAGGGCCAGTATAGTGTAGTGCTGAGGTGTCAAACTCATTTGTTACGAGGGCCGGATCTGACATAGATGTCACTTTGCTGGGCCGGGACATGTGTGCCATAAAATGTAATGCCAGGTAGCAGAGATATAAACTTTATAAAGGACACTGGCAAACCCAATTAACAATACTATCTTTTACTCAAAATACAAACAAAAGCAATTGATTCCTAGCAGTGAAAGCAATTGATTTACTGGGGAACCCACAAAAGCCCCAATAAATGTATTTAATCATATGAAAGACTAGTTTTTTCCCCAAGGGATACCATAAATGGGGGAGTACCTTACATTTACAGACATACCAGTTGCTTGAGGACTCGGTAAGAGCCCTGGATGGGCCAGTTCTGGCCCCCGGGCCTTATGTTTGACACCCCTGGTGTAGTAGTTGGAATGCTGGACTATGGTATTCTCTGCCACTGGTAGCCGATCGTATGGGATGATCCACAGCACTATGAGGTTGCATCATGTGCTGTGTCCAGTGACTTTTGTGCATGTGTGTGTATGTGTGTCTGTTTAAGGCTCAGGTGGTACCATAAAGACTAACCAATGCTTTAGTGGACCAGAGGCAATGGATTCTTAGTTGGAAAGATTTTTGTACAGAGAGAAGAATGGAAGACATCTGTGAACCAAGCCTGGTTTGTGATATTTCTGTGGAAAAGTGAAAAATAGGCTGGTAGGCCCTGAGATCTTTTGCAAGAGCTGCATCAGATAACATAGATTCCGTAGTTACGGTGAGCATTTTAACAATTGTAGAACTGGAGAAATTTGTCAGGCTGGTCGAGCAGATGTTCCAAGGTGTCAGCTTCACATTTCTCCTGACATCTAACCAGGAGAGTACAAAGCTACAGAAATGGCATCTGTATTCATACAGCTTGATGGATCAAAGTTTCAGCACCCTGGACAGCAGCTCCCTCAAGTGATACCTCCCTCCCCTGTCTCAAACACATGCGGCCAAACTATTAATCATAGAATCACAGAGTTGGAAGGGACCTCCAGGGTCATCTAGTCCAACCCCCTGTGAAATGCAGGAGATTCACAAATACCTCCCCACCATTACCCAGTGACCACTGTTCCACACCCAGAAGATGCCAAAAACCCATGGGATCTCCAGCCAAACTGGCCTGGAGAAAAATTGTTTCCTGACCTCGAAGTGGCGATCAGCATTTACCTGGGCATGGCACTTTGTGAATTCATCCAAATCATTATGGCACATGAAAAAGGGAGGAGGGGCAAAGACAGATCAAGGCAGAGATCATTCTTACAGAAAGCCAGCTGGGTGGACTGTTATCAGGTTGGTTGGGGATGTTCTGGGATCCTGGATGACACCACAAAAATGGGTGCAAGACTGTTCCTTGGGGGGCACATCTGCTCATTCCTGCAATTAAGAGGGGTGTGTCTAATTGCATCATATTAGTGGCATTAAAAGAAAAAAGAAAACCCCGGATAGCATGTATCTCAAAACATAGCCCCAAAATTGTTCCATGAAGAGTAGCCATTTGTGTATATTGCAGCAAAATGAAAACAATCTAGCAGCGCCCTAAAAACTAACATCGTTGCACGGCCAGAGCTCACTTCTTTAGAAGCAAGGAGTGGCTCATTGCATCTGAAGAAGTGAGCTCTAATTCACAAAAAATCATCTTGGAATAAAATGTGGATAATCCCAGAAATGTAGCCCTGATAGTCCATAGCAGCCAAACAAAACAGGAGCCCAGCGGCATCTCAAAAACCAACTGGTTTTATTCCAGACTAAGCTTTCGGGGGTGTTCTCTGGCTCGCAAAGGAGTGTGACAGAATAAATCTTGTTAAGTCTGGATAGGTTAGGATACTTGGTGACCACAAAGAGGTATACGTGGAACTCTCATGAAGTCTATGCACTTCGCACTATTATAATACAGCGGCCTTCCGACCTTAACATCCAAACCATTATCTATGTGGAGGCAAACCGGGTGAGTCAATGCTTTATGCTGGTTTTAACCAGAACTGTGTTATTCATTATGATAAACTCATAACTGTTCAAGGGCCCTTCAAGAATAACAGAAAAGAACACAAAGTCAGGAATGTAAGGGGAGAAAATACAAAAACACTTGCGGTATACTGGCTCAGTTCATCTTTGGTTTTATGAACATAGGTTAAGTAGTTGCCTGGTGCATTTAATGAACTTCAGGCAGGTCTTGGGTCGAGGCTGATGGAACACCAAGCAATGGTACAGCGCTCCAATAGAGACGATTGTCAGAACACTCCATGCAGCCAGGATGTTGGTGGCATCCGTGAGATCATAAAAGGGCTTCCAGCTGACTCAGACCCTGGGTCTGCCAAGGTCAGTTTTGTCTGCTCTTGACTGGCAGCGGATCTCCAAGGTCTGAGATGGAGGTCTTTCGTGTCACCTTAACCTTTTTGGTTAATCTGGGAGAACTGGGTTTGATTCTCCATTCCTCCACTTGCACCTGCTGGATGACTTTGGCCAAGCCATAGTTCTGGCACAGCTATCCTTGAAAAAGAGCAGTTTCTGTCAGAGCTCTCTCAGCCCCACCCACCTCCCAGGGTGTCTGTTGGGGGGAGGGGAAGGAAAAGGAGTTTGTAAGCCGCTCTGAGACTCCTTTGGGTAGTGAAGGGTGGGGTATAAATCCAATCTCCTCCTCCTCCTCCTCCTCTTCTTCTTTTGCCTGGTGATGCTGGAGCCTGAGCCTGGGACCCTCTGCATGCTTTAAGCCAAGGCCCCTCTGTACAGGAGCCTTATGACGTGGGTGGGAGCCTTATGACGAAGGTTTGAACTGAGAAGGGCATAAGCACTGGAGCAACGTTCCCAAGTCAAAGCTCACCTTTTGGGTGATGTGCCAGGTCTGTGAGACCATAGAGGAAAGGGGGAGCTGTACTACAACCCAGACTTATTTATTGAATTCATATTCTGCCTTTCCCCCCAAGGGATACCCAAAGCAGCTTACATCAATCTCCTGTCTTGCGTTTTATCCTCACAACAACCCTGTGAGGTAGGTCAGGCTGAGAGCAGGTGACTGGCCCAAGGTCACCCAGCAAGCTTCCATGCCATGACCAGGGATTTGAACCTGGGTCTTCCAGATACTCATCCAATACTCTTAACTATTACACCAAACTTCCCATGAGTATGGGGGAGGGTGGTTAATAATAATAATCAGGGCTATTTTTGGGCAGGAACGCACAGGAACGGAGTTCCGGCTGGCTCCCAAGTTGGCCATGCCCAGCAGGAACTCATTAGCATAACAGGCCCCACCCAACATCAGAAACTCATTAGGATTGGCTACATTAGGGGTGTGTGGCCTAACATGCAAAGGAGTTCCTGCTACAAAAAAGTCCTGGGTTTTGACAACAAACAAGGTAAACAGAATAACAAGCAAAAGGTGGGTGTGGCTGGATAACCACACTTCTGGTAACATGGGGGTGTGGCCTAATGCGCTAATGAGCTGTGCTGTTAGGGGTGTGGCCTAATATGCTAATGAGTATCTGCGGTTGGGTGCGGCCTATTATGCTAATGAGTTCCTACTGTTTTTTTTCTACAAAAAGAGCCCGATGATGATGATGATGATGATGATGATGATAATAATAATATCAGCAAAATCTGTACTCATGGTAATATTGGAAGAAACTGGCAAAAGCCATATGATGCAGTGTGTTGTGTGGGGGGAGAGGGAGTTCTCAGCCTTTGACTTGCTCCCGTTCCCTTTTCACAACCTCTGTGCATCCAGACCCAAGCTGGGGAAGTTGACATGGTGCTGCAGTCCGATGGAACAAGTCGAGGTTTAGCTCATGTGAGGTCACAGGTTCAATCCAGATTCTTAGCAAAAAGAGGCAGTCAGTTCCAGGTGTACAAAATTATGCACGGGATAGAGAAGGTAGCAAAAGAAGAACTTTTCTCCCCTTCTCGCAGTATAAGAACCCATGATGAGCAGTAGGCTTGGAACAGATAAAAGGAAGTATTTCTTCACCCAAAGAGTAATTAACATGTGGGATTCACTGCTGTAGGAAGTGGTGGCAGCTCCAAGCATAGACAGCTCCAAGAGGTGAGTGGATAAACATATGAAGCAGAGGCCCATCAGTGGCTATTAGCCACGTGGTATAGATGGAACACTATGTTTGGGGCAGTGATGCTCTGTATTCTTGGTGCTCGGTGGGGGGGGGAACAGTGTGAGGCCTTCTGGAGTTCTGGCCCTGCAGTAGACCTCCTGATGACACCTGGGTTTTGACCACTCTGTGACATGGAGTGTTGGACTGGATGGGCCATCGGCCTGATCCAACGTGGCTTCTCTTATGTTCTTATAAGCCTCCTTCAGGTATTCATGTCTTTATTTGAAGAACATTTCTGAGCTGCCTTTCCAGGGAATTTGCCCCAGGAAACTCAGTGGGCTCACAAGCTTCGCCACCTCTCCCTCCCTGCTCATTTGACTGACTACCCATAGCTCTCATTGGTAGCCTGAGCAGACTTTGTTCTGCTCTCAAATAGACCTCCACTCCCTGGGTTGTTAGCACATTAATTGTAAACACAGGAGCTGGCAAGACAGGAAGCTGTTAGGGCTTCTCTTTCCACCCTTGCTGACGCTCCAGCTGTTCTGGTCAAGGGGCAGACCCTTCATCCTGGCTCCTCCTCCTACAAGCATGCCGTATCAACACTGCAGAGTGGTGTGTGCATGTAGAAGTGTGGGGTGGGGAATTTGTTAACTGTGACAGAAGACAGACACACAACGCAGTTGCAGGTTTTGTTAAAAACATTCCAAAGGAACAGGGTGCTGATTTCTCTGGAATGAGACCAAACTTCTCCTGCAATCCCCTAAATACCACCCTTCCCTCCCTCCCACACAGTGGGATCCCAGGGGAAAGGCATGTGACTCCAGTGGCAATCAGCTGCTCTGTGTATCTTTATCAAATGGGAAGGGACTGTGTGATTCAGTAAAGCACCTGCTTGCCACTCAGAGAAGGTCCCAGGTTCAGCCTCCAGCATCTCCATCTAAAAGGAACAGGTCGTAGATGATGGGAAAGACCATAACCCTAACCCCGAGACTGCCTGTCTGAATAAATAATATTGAACTTTGGTGGACCTAGGGTCTGACTCATAAGGCAGATCTGTGTACTCATGTGATCCTGTCCTCCTTCAGAAGGCCTGATTTTAACGGTAGCATTTCACTGGGAGTCTATGAAAGCGGACTTTAGAAGTTATATATAAGAGCAAACTCTGCAGGCAAACAGTTCCACAGACCCCTTGAAGAATAATCCCTACAAAATTCAGCCTAAAAGTGTAAAAGCCTTGAACTGAAAAAGGCAGAGCAGAATTACATTCATCTAGGTCTCCTTTATCTAAAGTTCTCTATTGTTTTTTTTTTAAAAAATGGGTTATTAGTGATACAGGGAACTCAGAGGGGGCCTGGCTGAAAACCCTAGGAAGTAGGTTCCAGAATGTTTGTGCCACCCCAAAAAAGGCTCTGATCCAGGCTCTAGCTGATCTAACTTCCATAAGGTAGAGCAAGGCTGTATCCTCACATCTTACAAGAAAATACAGGAGGAGTGATGTTAGCAGTGGCCATAATGGTGTGCAGTCACAATGGTAAGGGGTGGGACTAGGAACAGGTATCCTGTTTAGCATACCCACAGTAAAGCCCTGACCTGGATAGCCAAGGATAGCCTCATCCCATCAGATCTCAGAAGCGAAGCAGGGTTGGCCTTGACTAGTATTTGGGAGGGTGACCTCCAAGGAATACCAAGGCTTTATTCAGAGGCAGGCAGTGGCAAACCACCTCTGAAACATCTCTTGCCTTAAAAACAAGTCTAGCTCACCACCTAGTGGTGCATAAGGCTAAGGGAGCTAGAACTTCTGGCTGCCAGACAATCTTAGGATCTCCTGGCTATTCTACACTGTTACGCCAAACAGCTTTATCTACAGCTGAGGCCAACTATATTTTAACATGAGTGCTGGCCAACTATACCAAGGTTGTGTCTACCAATAGAGACCCAGTAATGGAGACCACACGGGTGTTTTTCCAAAACAAAATAATCTTTTTACTGAAGGATTTCGAGTTCACACATACAAAACAATCAGTCTCTCATTTCACATACACTCAAGGTTCCTTTAGAGTTACAGAAAGAATATAGTTTATCAGTTACTTGGAGGTAGGTAGGTATATTTCGATTTATACTTGCCTGTTTCCAGAAGTCTTGTCTGTTGCAATGGAAGAATAGGGGATAAAAGAATTCCTAGGGATTTAAACTAACTCACACCTGCTAGAACCTGCTAACAAGATGTGGACCTCATTGGCTGCAGTCCAAGAGATCTTAAAGTAGACAAAGGATTGTGGTATAGGAAGCTGGGCTTAAGAGGTGGTAAAGAAGATAGAGGTCGTGGAGAAAGGGTGGCTAGCAAAGACTTAGAGTTTGGGTCTTTACTTTTATAGTGGAACTTCCAGGTGGGTGGCACCTTGCCAAGCTGTGGTCCCACCTACTCACAAGTCCATTCCATGAACTACCGGATTGGTGAATGTAGAAAGGGGCAGGTGTCCCTATGGGTTGGGCCAATATTGAAATACTATACTCTAGCTCATGGAATACCATTTGGCTAGGTGCGAAGTCACTTCTTCCTGTTTCTCCTTTGAAGTACAAATGAATCTTGGCTCTCCCAGGCCAGTTTGGTACCGTCAACAGGAAACTGCTATACAGATGCAGATAAAGTCCATGCTCTACGTGACATCTCGTCTTTGCAATAATGGGGGATCTTCTTCTCTGAGTTGTCGTTTTCTGCTAACAATGGCTAACATGTGCTTCTTCTTCCCATGATTCTCTCTGAGCTGAATGTGTGCAAGCTACATTAACATAAAATGCAGGCAAGTGGTTCCTATGTGAATTCTGTCTCACAGTATGTAATTCCAAACCGCTTTCTCTAGGCTCACGGTATACAAGTTTGTGCACAGTCCATTTGTTGTGTGTAGCAGATATAAATCATAAAATGAGTCTTGTTTCTCAACAACACACACAAGGCCATACAATAATTATTCATTAGTATTACCCACATTAAAAATGTTCAAAGAGCTGGGCAGGCTCAAACCCCACTTTTCCTCTCCCGGTGACACTTGTGGTCACTGTTTAAATGCTTAACCATTGTTGCAAGACCACTGGAGGAAATTTTAGGGTTGCCAGCTGGCCTGGAGAAGAATGCTTTGTGCCTTTAATAAAAGTTTCGTGTTATTTGCCGAGTGGTCTTATTTACCTCCATGCCATGAAAAGCTTAATCTGCCCATTGCTATATACTGAGCCTCTACTAAAAGGACAGGACATTTCCCCCCCCTCCAGGTTGGCAACTCAATGCATTTTGAAGTTAACAAGTTGCTCCGTAGGCCCCCGGCAGGCTCCAGTCCTTTCTGTGCTGCAGATGCTGCCTTGATCTCAAAAAGGGAATGCGTGCTTAGCGTTTGAACCCGAATGTCCAAATCCTAAAGGGTTGCTTTCACTGCAGAGGTGCAAAAAAGGAAGGCCCCCAGCTAAGCTACGCCGGACACAAAGGACAGACATATCCAGCAGGATGGGAGGGGGAAGGCCGATGAGGCCACAGGGCCGAAGGTCACAGCACAGCTGCATTTCTAACCAGCTGTGCCTCTCGGGTTCCTTCTTAAGACATTCCAGCGCTTCATCATGGGGGCCAGTCCTTCTGTGTTACAAGGCTGGCTAGGGGGAATCGGATCGTGTGATGCACAAGGGCTGCCCCACCCCATTCCTGTCCTCTGCAGGAAAGTGGCAAGGCTTTCGAAGCACGTGTAGGTGGCAGGGTTGTCAGCTCCAGTTTGGGAAACTCCTGGAGACGTGGGGTTGGAACCTGGGGAGGGACAGGACCTCAACAGGGCACAAAGCCATACAGTCCATCCTCCAAGGCAGGCCCTTTCTCTAGGGGGACTGCTCTCTTTAGCCCAGTTGTAATTCCAGGAGGTCTCCAGGCCCCGCCTGGAGTTTGGCAACCCTAGGGTGGTCTCCTAAAGAACTGCATGAGGATGGTGTGGAGGCAACCCAAACCACAGAGATTCTTACTGGCTTCAAAAGGCAATGTAGGACACAGTCCTATGAATACATTCCTGGGAGGGAGCCCCATTGAACAACATGGGGCTTACTTCTGAGTAGGCCTGCTTAGGATTGCTCCTAAAGTCTCAGAAACTGCAGTGCACCTGGCTGGTAAGAGCTTGGGAGGAGCAAGGAGAGAGAAAGGGTACCTTAGGCTGACAAAATGAAGAGGAGTCCAGTGGGACCTTCATAACGGACAAAACCAATGCTCCCTCTCAGCTGTGTTGGGAGCAAAAAATTCTCCTTTGTGAGCTACGGGCATGAAAGTTGCGAGCGAGTGATTTGGCGACTGCATAAATCAGTTTGCTCTGGAGCCCTTCCTGAGCGAAGACAAAAATGTGTGAGCCAGAGGCTAAAAAACTGTGAGCTAGCTCACACTAACTCAGCTTAGAGGGAACCCTGGACAAGACTGTATTTCAGCATAAGCTCTGGACTCCATCGGATGCGTTTTGTGGGTCCTCGATAGGCAGATACTCATATTTATTTAGATATTCACACCTCACTTTGTACCCCAGTGGGGATCCAAAGCACCTTACAACACCGTCTTCCCTGCCTCCATGTTATCCTAACAGCAGCCTTGGTGAGGTAGATTCAGGCGGAGCTTGTGTGCCTGGCCTAGCAGGCTTCCATGGCAGGGTGGGGATTTGAACCTGGGGTCTCCCAGATCCCAGTCTGACACTCTAACCACTGCACCACACCGGCTCCCTAACAGGAGGCTCTGAAGACAAAGACATTCTAAACAACAGGGTCAAGCGGCTATGGAAGGCAGGAAGTACGGAGTGAGAGGTAACTATGCCACATTCAAAGGCGATCCAGAAAAGTGCAGTGACCATCCAGGCAGCAGTTAGTAGGGACAATCCTCCTCAGAAGAACATAAGAGAAGCCATGTTGGATCAAGCCAGTGGCCCATCTGGTCCGACACTCTGTCACACAGTGGCCAAAAATATCAGGTGCCATCAGGAGGTCCACAAGGAATGGCAGTGGAATAAACAGGAGTCTAGTGGCACCATCAAGACAAACCAAAAAGGCAGTGTGGTGTAGAGGTTAAAGGATTATTTGGGTTAGCAGAGTGCTCAAGGCACATAACGCAGCAGAGTCTGCCTGGTTTGTGTGTGCTGACAAGAAACACAGCTACGGTGCTGTGGGTGAGAGAGGCTTGCCACCTTTTCCGCGCTCTTCATCTTATGCCTTCTGTCAAAGGGAGGCTCCTTATGCTGAAGGTGTTAGAATTATTTCCAGTTGTTTAGCAGAGTGTGCAAGGCTCACAACACAGCAGAGCCCATCTGGAGTGTGTGCGCTGCAGGAACAAAGTAACACAGAGCCTATTTTATCTTTGCAAAAGCTAACATGAGTCCTTTACTGTAAGGAATTCCATTCTAGACAGGATACAGTAGAGATAGGATTCTAATCTAGTCTAACTAGCTAGGATGGATAGAGATGCAGGAAGCATGTCCTGCCCTCATGATGCCAAGATGGAAAAGGCTAGCACAGCATGGACAGAAGGTGTCAGGCCGGAAGGAAGGAAGATTCCCTGAGAGTAGCAATCTACACATCAAAGGGATAGTATCAGAGCAGTAAAAGGGAAGATCAAAGTCCTGGCCTGTCTATCTCTCTGACTCTCTATAGACCCCCTCTGAAGTCTGAGGCTAAGAGACAGTGCAAAGTCACAAAGCTCACACATTTTTGTCTTCGCTCAGGAAGTAGGGCTCCAGAGGAACCTAATTTATGCAGTAGGCAAATCGCTTGCTCACAGCTTCAATGCCGGTGGCTCACAAAGTAGATTTTTTGCTCACAAGACTCCACGGCTTAGAGGGAGCATTGGTTGTGGTGTTGGTCTAGGAAGGGCCTGCTTGTTGATTGAGACCCAGCTTGCCGTGAAATTGACCAAGTGACCTGAGGCTAGTTATCCTCTCAGCCTAATGTATCTCACAGGATTGTTGCCAGAATAGTATGGAGGGATGTGTGTGTGTATGTAGGGAAGAGAACCAGTTATACCGCCCTGAACTCCTGGGAGGATTACAAGAATGCACTTAATAACTGAATACATTTTATTCCAACACCTGATTCCAGTCTCTGCAAAAATGTACACGGGGTAGAATCTCATTAGCCTTTAAGGTGCCACACACAAACATGGCTTAACTCCTCCCAGCCGTGACAGAGGAATCCCAGTTCCTTGGAGGGGGGAAATCATAGCCCTATATGCAATCTAAGGTACATTCTGTGTATGGTGGTTTGTCTTTGAGTAAATCTGTCTCCCCAACCTGGATGGCCCAGACTAGCCTGATCTTGTCAGTTCTCAGAAGCTAAGCAGGGTTGGCCCTGGCTAGTATTTGGGTGGGAGACCACCAAGGAGGACCAGTGTTGTGAGGCAGAGGCAGGCCATGGCAGACCACCTCCGAAATATCTCTTGTCTTGAAAATACCACCAGGGGTCGCCTTAAGCCAGCCCTGACCTGACGAGGGCAAAATAGAAAAGCAAAGCCGATGTCGTCTTGTGGGCTCGGCAGCCACTTATGCTGGAAGGGTACACTATTTGCAGTGCCCTTGATATGTGCAGTCACCATGTTATGTCAATATGGGCAACAACGCTCGCTCTGAGCTGTGGAGTCTTGTGAGCAAAAACTCAACTTTGTGAGCACCTGGTATTAAAGTTGTGAGCGAGCGGTTTGGCTACTGCATAAATCAGTTTGCTCTGGAGCCCTCCTTCCTGAGCGACGACAAAAATGTGTGCGCTGGAGGCTAAAAAACTGTGAGCTGGCTCACACCAACACAGCTTAGAGGGAACACTGATGGGCAATGCACATATTTTCCATAGGTGCACAGCTTCAGGTTGTGGGGAAACAGAAGGATCCAGTGGTCTGCTGGTGCTTATCCAAATACACGTGTCGAGTGGGGAAACAGAAGGATCCAGTGGTCTGCCGGTGCTTATCCAAGCGGTAGGTACATGCAAAAATACACGTGTCGCCTTTGTTCAGACAGCCTGGTGACTACCTGTATTGGCTAGGGTTTCGCCTGCCCTCAGTGTCTGAAAAGGGCTTAATCAAGGGTTATATTCAAAGCAGGTGTGGCTGAAAGCACGATCTAACCCCCGCATTTATGCAGGCATCGGCCCTTTCTAAAGTGGTGTGCAAACAGCGCGTTCCCCCTAACGTGTGTACGGCAGCTTCCCAGCACCGCGTCAAACCTACGAGGAATCCCGATTCAGCACTTCCACTCCGGAGTCTTCCTTTGAAGGTCTGCGGCCGGAGGAAGGAGGCGGAGCTGTTCCGATCGACCGCGGTCCGGATTGGAGGAAACTCTCGCCCCGCCTCCAAAGATGAAAGAGCCCCCCGCCTATAAAAGGGAGGGGGTGGCGGAGCGGCTCCTTCTGCAGCAGTTTCCGTCGCCCGCGGGGGAGGCTCTTGCTTTGGCGCCGACTCCAGGAGCCCCCCGGCCGCCGCCAGCCCCTGCTCGCCCGCCCGCCGAGCCGCGAAGGAGGTGCCTGGAAGGGAGACCGGCCATGTGAGTAGAGGAGCCAGCCGGAGGCCCCCCGCATAGGCGCCGCCGCTTGCCTGGGCACCGTTGCGGCACCTGCCGAGTGGCGCATTGCACCACCCCCCCCCCCCCTCCCCGCCATCCTCCGCCGCTGTCCGGTCTGGATGGGGACGGGTCGGCCGCGCGTCGCCTTGGCCGAGCCCTGAGTCGCCGTCCCCCGGGCGGGCTGCCTTCCCTTCGAGCTGCAGGGCATTTTCCTCCCGGGCGTGGGACTTTTCGAGCCTTGGTCCGCCCCGTAGAGATATTTGGATCGGGGGGCAAACCCGGGACGGAGTTGCGAAGGTGGGGGCAGGCTTGCGTTCGCACGTGACGTGCCAACCCGCCTCGTTTTCTGTGCGGCTGACCCGCGGGCTGGGGTGGCGCTCCGGACAGGGGTAGGGGCTCACGCGTGGCTGCCGAGAGAGGGACGGGGACTGCCGCAAGGCAGCTGGGAGTGGGGTGTGAATCACCACCCGGTGCGGGGTAGGCAAGCGCTGCCCCGGAGGAAGCCTACCTTTGCAAGGGTGGTAGCAACCAACGTTCCCTCTAAGCTGTGGAGTCTTGTGAGCAAAAATTCTACTTTGTGAGCTCCTGGCATTCAAGCTGTGAGTGAGCGATTTGGCTATACTGCATGTTAGTTTGCTCTGGAGCCCTCCTTCCTGAGCGAAGACAAAAATGTGTGAGCCTGAGGCTAAAAATCTGTGAGCTAGCTCACACTAACTCAGCTTAGAGGGAACACTGGTAGCAACGTGTGTGTGAAGGGGATGGGACTGGGAGGGTCGACCCCTTCTGATAGGGTGGAGCGTGACGGATGCCCTTAGAGGCGCCCTGCTTTCCCTGGGGGGGAGCCCAAACAGACCTGCCTGCTTTCCAAGGGGACTTGTTTCCCTTTGCTTTAGGGCTATCCGTCGGCTGAACCTGGGCATAGCTGATGCTTCCCCGCTAAGGATGCCAGCCTCCAGGTGGGACCTGGGGATCCCCTGGAATTACAACTCATCTCCATCCCGCAGAGATCAGACCCTTGGAGGAAATGGATGCTTTAGAGGACAGAGTCCATGGCGTTGTGTCTCACTGAGAAGTCCCTGCCCTCCCCAGACTCCATCCCCAAATCTCCAGGAGTTTCCCAACCTGGACCTGGCAACCCTGTCCCCCTATCCCCAGCTGGCGGGGACCTAACAGCCCTCCACCCCACTCGCCTGGTGCGCAAAGCAGAATCTTACACTGGATGGCCCGTATTGGTGGGACCCCCCCAATTCTTCCTTTTGTTGCCCAGCTAGAATTTCTGCTCCGTGTTCAGAACTAGCACTCCACTGCTGGCTTCTTGCGGGTAGGAATAGGGGGAGCAGGAAAGCCAAGGGATTTCGCTGCCGGCTCTCTCCTGGCGCTACCCGTTCCTTTCTTGTGTGACACAGCAGTTCCTTTGTGTGGCTGCCTCAACGGTAGCAGCCCTGAGCTCCTGCCTGGCTTCCTGGGACGATGGTAAAAAGGAGGCATCCTCTCGCTCTCTCTGTGACCTTGTTTGCAGCAAGGACCCGAGGAGCTTGCGGCTAACGATTCCGGCAAGGCAAACAGGGTGCATTTCCGAGTATCGGAGTGCTTCCTGTTTGTTCTCTTTGTGATTCTCGCCCTGGCCCTGTTTGCTAGACCGGCTGTTTCCATAATGCCGAGGGGATCAGGGAGGCTGAGAATGGCAGGCTTGTCCCGTCCCGTCCCCGCAACTTGCTGGCTCAGATGCAGTTTGAAGGGTGGTGGCTTTCAGGCCTACGATTCTGTGATGGCTCTTGGCACCTCTGTGTTGCCTTACCTGTCTTTCCCACGTTAAGGAGAAAGTTGCACCCGGCAAAGCTCTTTGCGAGATGGGCACGACACAGTCGCGTCGCTTCCCCTCGGTTTCTTTCTGTGGGGTCTGATGAACCCTACTTGGCTAACTTTTGTATTCCTGTAATCTCTGCTGCCTTCCTTCTCGGGTTTGAAAGAGCCCTGCTGGTTTGGACGGATGGGACGTCAGGTCCTGCATTCTATCGCCAAGGTTGGGCAGCCAGGAAGCACTCAAAGGTTACAGAGGCAGACAGGCCTTCAACACCTTGTGGCCAGAAAAAGTATTCCTTTGAGCAGGGACATCTGGTTATGGCCCATAGGGGATTCATCCTAATGGTTCTTGTATTGCTGCATTTCATGAGTTGATTACGCCCGGTCTGAAGGATGTGCTGTCAGTCCATGTCGTTGTGTGGCCCTGAATTCCCATACTAAGAGGATGAACTCTCCGCTTGGCGGTGAAAAGTGCTGTCCAGTTGCAGCCGACTTACTCCATAGGCTTTTCGGGGCAAGGAATGTTCAGAGGTGGTTGTGTCATCACGACGACTGAGGGGAGACATGATTGAGGTTTATAAGATTATGCATGGGAAAGAGCAGGTAGAGAAAGAGGTACTTTTCTCCCTTTCTCACAATACAAGAACTCGTCGGCACTCCATGAAACTGCTGAGCGGTTGGGTTAGAATGGATAAAAGGAAGTACTTCTTCACCCAAAGAGTGATTAACACTTGGAATTCCCTGCCACAGGAAATGGTGGCGGCTACAAGCATGGACGGCTGCAAAAGGGAATTAGATAAGCATATGGAGCAGAGGTCCAGCAGTGGCTATTAGCCACAAGGTATAGATAGGGGCTCTGGGGCAAGTGATGCTCTGTCTTCTTGGTGCTTGGGGGGGGGGGTCAACAGTGGGAGGGCTTCTAATGTCCTGGTCCCAGTGGTGGACCTCCTGATGGCACCTGGTATTTCTGGCCACTGTGTGATACAGAGTGTTGGCCTGGATGGGCCTTTGGCCTGATCCAACATTGGCATCTCTTATGTTCTTATCACCTGCCTCTGCGCGGAGACCCTGGAATTCCTCGGTGGTCTCCTGTCCAAGCAGTAACCAGCTTAGCTTCCAAGCTCTGATGGTAGCAGGTTAGCCAGGGCCATCCAGGTCAGGGAAAACCCTCCACTTACACCACACTAGGAAAGAGTAAGAATCCAGTAGCGTGAGTCACCGCTCACTTCCTCAGATGCCTGAAGATACCTGAAGTGAGCAGTGACTCACGAAAGCTCATACCCTACCGCAGTTTTTTTTAGTCTTTAAGGTGCTACCGGACTCTTGCTCTTTTCCGCTGCCGTCGACGGTCTAACACGCCTACCCATCTGTCTCCGTGGAAGGCACCACATTGAGCCGTACAGAATGGAAACCCATCAGTCTTGTGAAATGTATCGGAAGAAGTGAGCAGTGACTCACGGAAGCTTGTCTCCTGCCACAAATGTTGTTCATCTTTAAGGTGCTACTGGACTCTTTGCTCTTTTTTACTGCTGCAGATAGACCTAACACGGCTTACCCAGTCTTGATCTGTCTCCATGGAAGGCACCACATTGAGCCGTACAGAATGGAAACCCATCAACCGTGTGAACCGTATCGGAAGAAGTGAGCCATGACTCACAAAAGCTCATACCCCGCCACAAATGTTGTTCGTCTTTAAGGTGCTACTGGAATCTTGCTCTTTTTTTACTACTGCAGATAGACTATTACGGCTTACCCAGTCTTGATCTATCTCCACGGAAGGCACCACATTTGGCCGTACAGAATGGAAACCCATCAACCGTGTGAACCGTATCGGAAGAAGCGAGCCATGACTCACAAAAGCTCATACCCTGCCACAAATTTTGTTAGTCTTTAAGGTGCTACTGGAATCTTGCTCTTTTCTACTGCTACCAACAGACTAACGCAGCTACCCACCTTGATCTGTCTCCATGGAAGGCACCATATTTAGCCGTACAGAATGGAAACCCATCAACTGTGTGAAATGTATCTGATGAAGTGAGCAGTGATGCACAAAAGCTCACCCCCTGCCACAAATTTTGTTAGTGTTTCTGGTGCCACTGGACTATTACTCTTTTCTACTGCTACAGGCAGACTAGCATGACTACCTATCTTGATCTTACACCATGCAGTGTGCAGTCTTCTAAATTCCTTTCACAGTGCCCTTTAGTTGTCCTTTCCTCCTGGTCATCTTGGCCTTCTGTACCTCTTCTGGTTCTGATATCCTTGGCTGCCTCAGGCTGCTTGCTGTGCAATACCCAGGACTGCCTCCTTTCATAGTTGTTTGGTTCCCGATCTCGATCTGCGAATACTGAGGATTGACAGCTGCGACCTTTCTTTTCTTTTTTTTTGTTTCCCCAGGTCTGACCCAGCTCAGCAACCTGCCCCTGGGGCAGGAGAAGGTGGTGATGGGGCAGGAGGCGCCCCGGGGCAGCCTCCAAACTTGACCAGCAATCGCCGTCTGCAACAGACTCAAGCCCAAGTAGAGGAAGTAAGTTGGTAGAGGGGAGGAGCGAAGCTGCGCTCAGTGGCAGAGCATCTGCTTGGCATGCGGAAGTTCCCCGGTTCAATCCCTGGCAGGCCCTTAGCTACAGTGGGGCACCTCGGGGCCTGGCCCCCTGACTTACTGCCAAGGCCCCCCACTTCCCATCCAGCACAGGCGCTTCCCTTGGGTGTGTGTGCAGGGTGCCCCCTGACTTATTTAAAGCCCCCCCCCGAATTAAAAAAATCCTGGCTACGGGCCTGATCCCCCGCAATCTCCAGTTAAAGATCAGGCAGCAGGTGATGGGAAAGACCTTCGCCTGAGGCCCTGGAGAGCTGCGGCCGGTTTGAGTAGACAATACTGACCTCGATGGGCAAAATTGCGACAATAAAAATGAATGTACTTCCTAGATTCCTGTTTCTAGCCCAAAATATTCCTATCTTAAAGAATTTAAAATACTTTACAGAGCTAGATAGGATTACTAGAAAGTTTATCTGGTGTCCTAAAAGAGCAAGAATCAAATGGAAAGTTCTACAGGATAGAAAAGAAAGAGGAGGAATGAGCATTCCTAATGGGACTTTGTACTATCAGGCAGCCACCCTAACTTGGATAAGAGAATGGATATTACTGGAAGATACCAGGACTTTGCCTTAGAAGGTCATGATCTTTATATGGGCTGGCACGCGTACGTATGGTACAAAAAGGAAAAAAATCATAAAATCTTTAATCGCCATGTATTAAGAGGAGCATTAAATAAAGTTTGGAGTGATATAAAAAGGAGATTTTATAGAAAAGTACCAAGATGGGCATCGCTACTGGAAGCTTTCGTGAAACCTTCACTTTTGTCATCAAATAAGATAGTTAACTACAACATACTATTAGAAAGAAACGATAATATAAAAACAGAAGAAAAATTGAATAGTGAACATCAAATTAGTTTAGCATGGTGGGAACAAAACCTCCTACAAGATAGATACGGTAAAGATAAAATAAGAGGATTTGAGGATAAAAATAATCAACTGGGCAAGATTTGGCTATCATACAGTGACAAGCTAATTCAGAAGTTGTATAGGTTTTTATTAGACGATTACGAGTTAGATGAAAATGTTAAAGCTGTCATGTTCTCGTGGATGCAAGACCTGGGAAAGGAGATGGAATTTGAACAATGGGACACAATATGGAAATCTATCAAATTTATGAGGGCCATTTCCTACAAAGAAAATATTTACAAAATGTTCCATAGGTGGTATTGGTGCTATCCACAAGCATCCAACATATGTTGGAAATGTAAAGCGAATGTGGGGACCTTCTACCACATGTGGTGGAAATGTAGTGAAATTCAAAAGTATTGGAAAATGGTATATAGAATTATGGTAGAAATATTGAATGTAGAAGTTGAGTTAACTCCGGAGATTTATCTACTGAATATGGTCCCAAAAGGTTATGGAAAACAAGACATATACCTAATAGTATATATTATAACGGCGGCACGAATTCTTGTGGCCAAAAACTGGAAAACAGATAAAATACCCTCTAAGGAGGACCTAATAGCAAAAATCTTAGAATTAGCACAAATGGACGGTCTGAGTTTAATTCTCCAAGGTAAAGATCAAAGTATACTGGATAACAGATGGATAAGGGTATATAAATGGATAAAAGATGAAATGGTTGTATAAATAACTATGTAATAAGGCGTATAAAACTTGCAACTTGTGTTAACAACTCTAAAAATTTATGTAATCTGAGAAACTGAAATGTTATATGTGTGAAAAACTGAAAAAAAAATGGAAAAAAAAATACTGACCTCGATGGACCAGTGGTCTGACTCGGTATGAAGCATCCTCATGTGGGGACTGCCTTGGCCCTTGAGAGGAAAAGAGACAGAACGGCCCCTTTTCGTTCTCCAGGTGGTGGATATCATGCGCGTGAATGTGGACAAAGTCTTGGAGCGAGACCAGAAGCTATCAGAACTCGACGAGCGAGCGGATGCCCTCCAAGCTGGGGCCCAGGTGTTTGAAAGTAGCGCAGCAGCTCTCAAGAGGAAGTACTGGTGGAAAAACTGTAAGGTGAGCGTTCAAGAGGCCGGGTCGAGCCACCGTTCTGAGCGGACGGCAGCATTCTGGCGCCTGGCCTGGGTTGGACAGGACTGGGAAATAGTACGCCTTAGGGGGACTGCTGTTGGGGATCAGTAGAGAACTGGATAGACCAGTGATCTGAGTTGGGTTAAGGCAAGCCCGATAATGGGTGACGTGTTGAGTTGCCTTGTGTGAGAGGGTCTCTTGAGAGACTTCAGAAGGAGACTGTCTGAACATGGGGGGAGGTGTTTTTTTTTGGGGGGGGGGAGCTTTGAGAGAACATTTTTTGTATTTTTTCTTTTGTGAGTGTGCCTGTGGTTGAGTCATGGTTGACTCCTGGCGACCCCGGACGTTTCAGAGAGCTGGCTTGCGATTCCCTGCCTCTGCCTCCCAGCCCTGTTATTCCTTGGAGGTCTCCCACCCAAGTACTCGCCAGGATTGGCCCTGCTTAGCTTCTGAGCTCTGACGAGATCGGGCTTGCCTGGGCTAGTATCCGGGGTGGGGGAAGGGGGCTTTGGAGTCGAGCGTGAATGACCCTTAAAGATGGAGAGAGTTGCGCTGTAGACGAAGGGCTGTGTCTAACCCGGCGACTCTTCTCTCCAGATGATGATCATGCTGGGAGTGATCTGCGCTATCGTGGTGATTGCAATTGCACGTAAGTACTACGGGGAGCCGGGCGACTGAGCCGCAAGCTCTGGACAGCAGGGGCCCATCTGCCTGCCGGCCACGGGTGCAGGGGAAACAACGTCTGCCGGCTTTCTCCTCCTCCGGGTGGTAGCCGAGATCAGCAAATCCGTGAAGGGGTCACGTTACCCTTTAGGGTGTCTTTCTCTGCTGAAGGGAAGGCCGGAGGATGGGGAGGGGAGGGTGTGGGCCTTCCTTCCCCGGATCTTCCGGCGGCCTGGAGTGTGGGACGTCTGGTGTAATGTGCCCTCTTGTTCTCTCTCTTCTTTTCCATCTCCTGTCCGCAGTTTATTTTTTTACCTGAAAACGTGGTTCCCCTCTTCCCTCCAGTCTGCCGCCTCCTCCCCCGTCCTCCCTTTCCTAGCCCCGCCCCCTCTCCCCTTTCTCTTCCCTTCTCCCCGTCATTCCGGCTTCCTCATCGGTGCCCCCGTTTACTTTTGCTTGCCTTCCATAGAGACACCAATGTGCTCTTCCTGGATTTCAGTTGAACCCCCTTCATAGCTGCCGCCACCCCTGAGAGAACCAGCTCTTCTGTTTATTTTTTTGAAAGTAGCAATGGGGCCTCGTAGACGTGGATGGGGGGTGAGTGGGTTGGCCGGTAAGACTCTGCCGATTATATGCGGGTTTCAGTTTCCATGCGAGTTTCCGCTCTCCGCTTCTTCTTACCCTGGTGCTTCAGGGCAATTTTGTTCGGCCTGACCTTGATGCTGTTGCTCGGAAGGACAAGGTAGGAATCGGGGGTGCAGGAAGAGGCCTGGCCCTCTCCCCACAGTGGAGGTCCCCAATGTTGTGACCACAGGAGTGGAATTAATTAATTACTGTATGGGATTGTGTGTAGTCTAGCCAGGAGATCCTAAGATTGTCTGGCAGTTAGGAGTTCTAGCTCCTTAGTGTTATGCACCACTAGGTGGCGGAGCTAGACTTGTTTCTAAGGCGAGAGACGTTTCAGAGGCGGTTTGCCATTGCTTGCCTCTGCGTTGCAGCCCTGGTATCCCTTGGAGGGTCTCCTTTCCGAGTACTTGCCGGGGCCAACCCTGCTTAGCTTCCGAGATCTGGCAAGATCGGGGTAGCCTGGGCTAATTCAGATCAGGGCTACAGCGGTGGGGTTTTCCTTTCAACCTTATGAGCTCTAAGCTTCTGATGACTGTGTAAGATCTGGTGAACCCTCTCTTACTGTTGACATCACGACAAGGAGGTCTTCGATTCCGGGGCCATGCGGGGGGTGCGTTAATGCCCCTGGGCTAGGGCCGCTGGCCTGTAGGGTCTGCTCCCCTGGCTGGAGCCACTCCAGCCTCACGTGAGGGTAGAGTTGCCAAGCTCCCAAGTGGTGGCTAGAGATCTCCTGGGATCCCAACTGATCCCTAGGCAGCAGAGATCAGTTCCCCCGGAGGAAACGGCTGCTTTGGAAGGGTGGACTCTGTGGCATTAGGTCCCACTGAAGTCCCTCCCCTCCGCAAGCCCCACCTTCCTCAGGCTCCGCCCCCAGAGTCTCCAGGTAGTTCCCATCTTTGAGCTGGCAAGCCTTGGTGAGGGCTGTCCCCTTATCCCCTGGAGTGGGGGGTGAATGGCCGCTGCTAGCCAGTACCCCCTGCCTCACCCCTGAATGGCAAAGGAGTCACCTTTCCAAGCTGCCTGGGGCTGGCTAGGCAGGTTCTTTTATCCCTCCATCCTTGGGAAAGGCGGAAGGGGGCTTTTCCCACGGCTGCTGTTCTTCCCAGTTCGCCCGGCATCCATGGTTGGGGGCAACTGAAGCAAGGTCTGCGTTCCTTGTAGAAACCAAGAGGTGGGGTAAAATTATGCCCCTCTCTGGCCTTGCTTTTGGCTCCTCTGATGGGTGGATAGGGACGCATAGCTGGATCAGCAGGCCTGTAGCCAGGATTTTTTTAATTCGGGGGGGTTCTTTAAATAAGTCAAGGGGCACCCCGCGCAGACACACCCACACACACCTGGGAGCACCACAAATAAAATAAAAAATTGGAAGTTGGGAGGCCTGGGCTGGATGGGAAGTGGAGGGGCCTTGGTGGTAAGTCAGGGGGGCCGGGCCCCAAAATGCCCCCACTGTAGCTACGGGCCTGCGGATCAGCATGGCTTGCTATGTACATAACCGGGAGAGCAAGCGGAGCTGCTCCTCTAAAGCCGTGCAGATCCCAGGACCTCTGCAGGTCTAAGAGATGCAGGAGTCCTCGTAAGCTTTGCTTTCTGAAGGCTCCTACAGCAGGATTAGACTCCTAATTCTAAAATATATATCGGTCTCAAGTTAGAGACAGAATGTCCAGGGCTAGCAGTTCCACGCCCAGGCCATCACTTTGGAGATATTTTTGGTGGTGAGCATGCACGCGTGAGTACCTGCTTGGTTACCAACCATGTCACAGGGAGAGTGCATTATTCCGTGTTGCAAGAAATGCCAGTCTGTAAGGGTGAGCTTGCCCAGGCTCCTGCATAGGGGCACCTGCTCAGCGGACAGCTATGAAACCTGGCTTGTGAGGGCCATTCAGCCCATGGGTAATTGCCAGGTAAGCGCCACGCAGAGGATGCCAAAGATAAAATTCTACTCAAGCAGCAAGGTAGAGAATATGGTTGGAGGAAATGGAGGAGCGAGTAATCTTCCAGGGAAGGGGTGGGTAAACCTGCCTTCAGAGCGGGTTTTGTCTGGTCCCCGAGTTGCCTAAATCGAGATGTACTTGGACTAGCGTCTCAGAGCATGCCGCGCAGGTGCTGATTTTTTTTTAATGTCTGCTGTCATGCGCATGCATTTCACTCGCCAAGTCCATCGCCCTGCGATTCCCCATCTCTTTCTCCACCTTGGGGGAGGCGGTGGAGGACGGAGAAGAACAGGAACAAAGCTGCCAACGTCTTTGGACGACTCTCAGTGGAGCTGTGCTGGCAGGCGTACGACGACCGTCGGGAAGCTGGGTTTGGATGGCAAGGAAGCACAGTAAAGTATAACAGGCCCCCTCTCCATCTCTCTTGGACGAGATTTTTTTGGTCCGCTCTGCTGCTGCTGTCTCTCCCCCCCCCCCCGGGGGAGAATCCTTGTTCTGTTTTCTTCTCATTCGTTCTCATAGGTGTTGTGTGTAGCCTCTTCTCCCCTCCCCCTCATCTACCTCTTCCATCTCTTTATGCATGGGCAAAAAAAAGGAAAAGAATTAATAAATAATACACCTGCCCAGGGCCCCTCTGCACCTTCAAGCAAGGGACTGTTTTTTTCTCTATGCACAAGGACTTCAGCCGCTTTCTCACACGCGTGTGTGGTTTCCTGTCTTTTTTGTGACGAATGCAGCTGTTAACTCTTCCTCCGGCATGTGTAACAAACCCGCCTCATGTACTCCTGCCAACCTCCACTAACAAACACTCCTGTGTGTCACCTTAAACACGCGTCTGGCTTGTCTGAGTGCTGGAGCAGGAAGGGTGATTTCTCCTGGCGGGTGGCAAAGTAGAAAGGAACCAGACTGGAATGACCGGTGCGTGAGAGGGGGTCACCGTCTCTTGGTGTATGCGCTGCTTCTGGCAGAGATGCTTATGCCACAGCTGGAGAAGAGCAGAAGAACCTTCCAGGCCTGGCATTTGGGCCCCTAGTGTTGGCTGTATCACCAAAGCCGGGCAGCTGCTCGGCGGACTGTAAGCCGACCTGCCCAGTTGACTGCACTCGAGGACTTCTACCTAGTGTTGTTCTGTTATAGTATGGACTTATTGTGTCAACGGCTGGCAGCGGTTGGTGTGGACCCTTCTCCATAAAGTGGGGTGGCGGGGATGCTTTTGAACAGCCAGGACTGGCTGACAGCAGATGTGGGCTTGGGGGCCTGTGTTGGGTTGGGTCCAGAGTAGCCTCTGACCTTCCGTCTCATGCTTAGCTCCCGTGTGTCCAGTTTTCCTGCCTTTACTTACCCTACTGGTACAATGCAATCTTCTGTTCATTTGTTTTTTTCCCTTGTCTTTCTTTTCATCCACCGCCACCCAAATTCTCTGGGTCCTGATTGTGAGCAAAATAAAACTATGTCCAGATAAACCAGCTACGTGGTAATGGAAATTTCCTAACCCGGCTTGGGTAATGAAACTTTGGAAGGGGTTGCTGTATATGTCACCACCTTAGAAATACTATTGACGGAAGCGCCTAGAAAATCCATCCTCTTCTGCTTTTCCATTAAAATATCATGTAACAGGCTGGGGGTGGCGGGTACTGCCTCATATAAAATACCTTGAAACAATCAGGACTTACAGTGTATACAGAATGAAAAAACAAAGAAGACTGTAATGCCTTATTACAAGTACAAATAACTTTACCAGTTCCAATGTGAACAAAATGTATAAAGGATCACAATTTGTTTTAAGGCATTCACAAAGTCCATCGAATGAAGAGATCAATATACAGTTATTCCCAGTAGTCATGTATGGCTGCGAGAGTTGGACTATAAGGAAGGCCGAGCGCCAAAGAATAGATTCTTTTGAACTATGGTGCTGGAGAAGACTCTTGAGAGTCCCTTGGACTGCAAGGAGATCAAATCAGTCAATCCTAAAAGAAATCAACCCTGACTGTTCCCTGGAAGGCCCGATAATGAAACTGAAGCTCAAATACTTTGGCCACCAAATGAGAAGGGAGCACTCCCTGGAGAAGACCCTGATGCTGGGAAAGATTGAAGGTCAAAGAAGACGGGGAAGGCAAAGGATGAGATGGTTAGACAGTGTCATCGATGCAACGAACATGAAATTGAGCCAACTTCAGAGGACGGCGGAAGACAGGAGGGCCTGGCGGGAGATGATCCATGGGGTCGCGAAGAGTCGGACTCGACTGTGCGACTGAACAACAACAACAACAGTTGTTGATTTAGAGAAGTTAGCCATGTTTGTCTGTTGCTGCAAAATAGTAAAAAAGCCCAGTAGCATCTTTAGGACTAACAAACTTTATTGTAGCATAAGCTTTTGGGAAACACAGCTCTCTTCGTGCATCTGACGAAGAGTTGTGTTTCTCAAAAACTTATGCTACAATAAAGTTTTTGTTTTAAAAGTGCTAGTGGGCTTTTTACTATTGTTTTTACAGTAGAAACAAATTCTTCACCGCATGCAGCCGTGTAATGTGACAGCGGACACATGCCTGCAAAATTCGTGAATTTCTTTCTGCACGTGAAATACTGATAACGCCATTGGCTCCTCAGTATGACCTTGAGGGGAAGGATTTCTAATTTGAAGCGGTCTTCCAAGATCCGGATGCGCCTGTTGTTGCGTCACACAGCTGCATGCTTACTGTGAAGAACTTATTTCTGCTGTCACATCATCAACAGTAACTGTATATTGATCTCTTCATTTGATGGACTTTGTGAAGGCCTTAAACAAATTGTGATCCTTTATAGATTTTGTTCAGTGGAACTGGTAAATTTAGTTGTACTTGCAATAAGATATTACAGTGTTTTTCTTAGGTTTTTTTCATATAAAATAGCGGCACTAGTTTTGGGGCAGAGATTTGGTATGTTATTTATGGTCTGCCTTCCTCACTGGCCCTCAAGGCAAGATTATGCCGAGTGAGTCAGTGCAAACAACCGGATGAGATTTTCCAATAGGCAAAGCAATAGGATTAGGGTTGTAGACCCAATCAGGAATCTGAAGACCGAAGTGGAGCAAAGAGTAAGTACGAGCACCACACATTAAGCGGTGCAAAAAATTACATGATAGCAGTGGTCATTTTGTAGAAAAAGAGGTGCAGGAGCTCATTAGCATAACTTATTAGTATAACTTATTTGCATATGCCACACCCCCTGACATCACCGGAAGTGTGTTCACCGGAATGGGGGCAGGGGGCAACACCCCCCGCTCAGTCTCCACTGGACAGTTTTGGATTGCTAGCTATGGGGGGGGGGGAGACATGAAGAACTGTCCTTGCAAAGGAGGGAGAGCTTGTACCTGAGTAAACCTTGGACTTAAAGGTGACACTGAACTCTTTTGGATTGCTAGCTATTGGGAGGGGATGTGCAGATCTGCCCTCAAAGAGGAGGGAGAGCTTGCACCTGAAGGCGGGCCGGGGTGTGTGTGTCTGCAACTTACCTGGCTGCTTCTTGCTCCTCCTGGCCTGACTAAGGGTTGCTGGGAGCAGGGGGCGGGGCTTGTTGCATGTGCCCGCCCCCTGAGCTCCTTACTGCCGGAGCTCCGCTCCTGTGTGCTCCCGCAGGAAAT
>NW_015172050.1:121182-121550 GCF_001447785.1 Gekko japonicus | reverse complement strand
AGAGAACACACTCTTTTGGTTTTCAGCTGGTAGGCCTAATGCTAGACACGTGAGGTAAAAAGCAGGACCCCGATTGATGGGGGTAGGGGGGTTTCCAGGAAACAGCAAAAGGGGGGTGGGGGACCCCAACCTGAGAAATCGGGAACCTAGAAGGTTGAGCAGCTAAACAAAAGAGTAAGAGGGATTTATTTATTACATTGTGGGCCACGGTTAAGATGCTGAGCTGCAGATTGGAGGTAGTAGCTCAGCAGTTTGAGACCCTAGTGCCGTTTGACGGAGCTCCTACCAACCTAGCAGTTCGAAAGCAAGAAATTGCAAGTAAATAAATAGGTACCGCTTCGGTGGGAAGGGAACAGCGTTCCATGTGC
>NW_015172050.1:110545-120626 GCF_001447785.1 Gekko japonicus | reverse complement strand
GTGTGGCCTAATATGCTAATGAGTTTCTGCTGTTGGGTGTGGCCTATTATGCTAATGAGTTCCTGCTGGGCTTTTTCTACAAAAAAAGCCCTGTGCATGACAATGCACCATCCCCTTCCCCCCCATTTGCTGGGAAGCAGGCTGGAATGTGTTTGCGGGATGCTGCATCAGCATAATTGGGAAAAGAAAAAGCAGAGGTCATATGTGCTCACGAACGCAGGAGGGAGCTCTTGGAAGGTTAGCTGCACAAGAATGCGCACAGCTGCTGGATTTCCATTCCGGCCCATCTGTAAATTCACCCTTGGCCACTGACCTGTCTTTCTGTAACCCCTGGGGTAGTGCTGCTTCGGGGGGGGGGGGACGGGACGACACACACAAAGGACTAAGTTTCTAACCTTATTGCCAAACTTTTTATTGGGGATGGAGGAGAATGCCAGTGGGGATTGGGGCTGCAAAAATTGTCCTGATATGGGAGGGATTGGTGAAGACAGACTTTCTCGTCCCTGTGGGTTCAGCAAAGCAGGTTTTAGAAAATGCAAGAAAGACATAGGGAAACAAGGGAGGTTTGTGGAAGCACCGCAACGCTCTGGAGAGGTGGGGAAAATAACCTGGCTGCCCCCCCCCCCCCAAAATAACATCCAAGCCAGTTCAAACAACCTATGTTACAGTATCATGTCCTGTTTCCTGTCTTTGTGTAAACTGCCTAAGGTGACCTCTTCTAAAGCAGTGTTAGTTTGGTGTGGTGGTTAAGACTTCGGACTCTAAACTGGGAGAACCGGGTTTGATTCCCCACTCCTCCACATGCAGTTGCTGGTGTGACCGTGGGTCAGTCACAAGTCCTTTCAGAGCTCTCAAGGGCAGTTCTCGGGAGAGCTCTCTCAGCCCCACCTACCTCACAGGGTGTCTGTTGTGGGGAGGGGAAGGGAAAGGAGTTTGTAAGCCACTCTAAGACTCCTTCAGGTAGTGAACGGCAGGGTATAAATCCAATCTCCGCCTCCTCCTCCTCCTGGCTGTGCATTCAGAGAGACTCTGGCTTAGGACATGGTGTCCACAGCGGTGAGCCTGGGGTGAAAGATGAACAGTTGAGAATACAGATGGAAGGGCGTGCAGATTTTAAGGCTGCGTTCTCCTATTGTGTTTCCCATTCATTTGAAGGTCTCTCTCATGTCATGCATCACACAGATGGGATAAAAATAAAGCCCTCTTTGGATAGATCACAACCCATCTCTTTAATGTGGTTCTTGTTTTTTTAAAGATAGTTACAGACTACCTAAAGTGAGCCCAGCAAAGGAAAGCCACGCAAAAGGCAGATTCCAATTTGATTGGCCCTGTGTTGGTGCATCCTTGCCCCTTTCTATGAGGTATTGCCTGCTTCCCCTGCCCTGTGGAGATATCAGGCTTATAGCTTGGTGGGTTGCAGGAACTGAGACCAGTGTTCCTTCTAAGCTGAGCACAGTTCTTTAGCCTCCAGCTCACCCATATTTGTCTTAGGTCAGGAAGGAGGGCTCCAGAGCAAACCAATTTATGCAGCAGCCAAATTGCTCGCTCCCAACTTTAATGCCAATTGCTCACAAAGTAGGATTATTGCTCACAGCTTAGAGGGAGCATTGGCTGAAATCCTCTCCCAACAGTAATGCCCACCAGGCCCAAGCGGGGCCTTCTTTCCCACTGGAGGGAAAGCTGTGCACGGCAAGCGATTCCAAGCTATTGTAGGAAGGCAGCGGGGCCACCCCGGACGCAACAGGCAGATGCGTTGGGGCGCCAGGCATAGAAGGTGCACTGCAGAAGGTGGAGTTGTCGTGGCCGCCGGAGGCGGGGCGGTCAGAGGATCGATGCAGGTAGGCCCACTGGAAGGCCAGGATGCAGGTGACGGCGAGGAAGTCGAAAATCAGCTCGGCCATCTCGACGACGGAGAGGACGGAGGAACCGAACCAGAGGCTCCACTGGTTGCCCAGCTGGGACAGCAACGTCACCACCTGCCAAAGCGGAGAGCGCAAAGTCAGGGGAGCGGGAGAACCGCAGTGCTCCAGGAAAGCTCCCCAAAATGTTCTGTGGCCCCAGTTGGTTTTTCTTTGGAACTTGCAGCCGCGTGGGGCCCTGGGTTCCGGGTGTGATGGAAGGTGGGGTGGGAATGAACCGTTTCCCTCTGCAACTGTGGTTAGTGCTCTGGAGCTCTTTGCCCTGTTTTTTTTGGGGGGAAGGATATGAGAAAGCTACCGTGTCCATGGAGGCAAATAACAGCATTGTGGTAAGGGAGCCAACCAATGTTCCCTCTAAGCGGACTTCGTGTGAGCTAGCTCGCAGTTTTTTAGCCTCCGGCTCTCACATTCTTGGCTCAGCTCAGGAAGGAGGGCTCCAGGCCAAACTAATGTATGCAGCAGCCCAATCGCTCGCTCACAACTTTAATGCCAGAAGCTCACAAAGTGGAATTTTTGCTCACAAGTCTCCACAGCTTAGAGGGAGCATTGGTCCCAACTCTGGGTTGGGAAACCCTTAGTGATCTGGGCGGAGTCTGGGAAGGATGGGTTTTGGGGAGGGACCTCAGTGGGGTATAATGCCATAGAGTCCGCCCAGCAAAGCAGCCATTTGCTCCCGGGGGAACTGATCTCTGTATTCCGGAGATCAGTTGTAATCCTGCAGGATCTCCAGGCCCCATGTGGAGGTTTCACCCAAACAAAACATCAAAGTGCAGGTTTACATTCTGTTCAAATATTCAGACAGCACCTTGTCGGTATCACAATCACTAGTCCCATGGGACTGTAGGAATTTACCCATTTCAAATACAGTCTTTTTCAAGGACTGTGATGTATATAAAGAACATAAACACGGCTATTTTTGGGCAGGAACGCACAGGAACGGAGTTCCGGCTGGCTCCAAAGTTGAACACGCCAAGCAGGAACTCAGTAGAATAATAGGCCACACCCAACAGCAGGAACTCATTAGGGTTGGCTACATTAGGGGTATGTGGCATAACATGCAAAGGAGTTCCTGCTACAAAAAAAGCCCTGGGTTTTGACAACAAACAAGGTAAACAGAATAACAAGCAAAAAGGTGGGTGTGGCTCGAGGAGCACACTTCTGGTAACATGGGGGTGCAGCCTAATATGCTAATGAGCTATGCTCTCATGGGTGTGGCTGGATAGGCTAATGAGTTTCTGTTGTTGGGTGTGGCCTATTATGCTAATGAGTTCCTGCTGGGCTTTTTCTACAAAAAAAGCCCTGATAAGGCACAACAATTTCTCTTTGTGAGCACAAAAACGCTTACGGCAGCAGCGTATATTAGGGGTTTTTGTGCTCAGAAAGAGAAATTATTGTGCCTTATATTCTTTATATACATCACAGTCCTTGAACATGACCCACTTGGAGGTTGGCAACCTTCCACTGCAGGGCCATTTAGTTTAGGAAATGGTGTGTGTTGGGATGAGAAAGGGTTACGGTTCCCTCCCGCCTGGTCCCGAAAGAACTGCTTCCTGTATGGGGGTGTTATTTCCAAAGGGAAAAAGAAATGCTTGGGAACACTGGACGTGGAGATCCCAGCATCAAGGGTAGGTTTGCCCTCTACGGCTGCCTGTGAGCTCTCGTAAGGGGGTGGGGGTGGGGCAAATTCTGCAGAATTTTGAAATTTGGATTATGTCAAAATTTGATTCCCGAATCCAGGATCAAACATTGGCAAGCCGGCTCTTCTCATTTGCTGAAGGGTTAGGAGAACGCGGTCTGCATTTTAATGCAGTCGGCGTGAAATGTCTCCTCCTGCAACACGTCAGATGCTGTCGAATGTTGATGGCTAATGGCTGTTTGCAAGATTTTTTTGTATGCCAAGTGCCGGCAAGGTAAAATATTTGCAAAGTGACAGAAAACCCTTTCTGCTTCCATTGCAAAATGGTCAGATGGGCTAGAACGAAATTTAATAAAAATTCAAACTGGTTCGCATCAAAATGCCTTGCTTTTGCAGGGTCATGGAAGCAAGCGGAGACATCGTTTTTGGAAGTCTACCAACACGCTTTGCTCCGTCGTTTATCTGGTTGTTTGCATTTTTGGTTTTAAATATTTTATAAGACCTATGATATGAGTGTTGTAATCTGAAAGGTGGTAAGAAAATGCAGTAAAATGAGGCAGCAGTGTATTGCCAAGGGGAAAAGAGGTTCTTTTCCACTAAGGGATTCGAAGGCAATAAACACACCCAGGGGTCATTTCCTGCAGGAGCGCACAGGAGCGGAGCTCCGGCAGTAAAGAGCGCAGGGGGTGGGCACATGCAACAAGCCCCACCCCCTGCTCCCAGCAGCCCTCAGTCAGAGCAAGAAGCAGCCAGGTAAATTGCAGAGCTCCCCCCGGCCCCCCAGTCCAAAACTGTCCAGTGGCACCTTTAAGACCAAGCTTTATTCAGGTACAAGCTCTCCCTCCTCTGCGAGGGCAGATCTGCACATTCCCCCCCCCCCAATAGCTAGCAATGCAAAACAGTCCAGTGGAGCGGTGGGTGTTGCCTTCTGACACACTTCCAGTGATGTCAGGGGGTGTGGCATATGCAAATAAGTTATGCTAATGAGCTCCTGCACCTCTTTTTCTATGAAATGACCCCTGAACACACCAGTGGTGAAGGACAACTGTTTTATTGAAATGAAGTATTAACAAGTCACAGAAATAAACACAGAATATACCCATGCTCCTTCTGTTACAGAAACCACAAAGAATGACAGCGGGCAGACTCCAGGTGTTGGTTACGAGTGTGGACTCTAATGTGGGAGAAACGGGTTTGATTCCCCACTCCTCCACATGCAGCTGCTGTTGTGACCTTGAGTCAGTCACATGGTCTCTCAGAGCTGTTCTCTCAAGAGCAGTTCTCGAGAGAGCTCTCTCAGACCCATCTACCTCACAGGTTGTCTGTTGTGGGAAGGGGAAGGGGAAGGGAAAGAAGATTGTAAGCCAGTCAGACTTCTTCAGGTAGTGAAGGGCGGGGTATAAAACCAATCTCCTCCTCCTTTTCTCCTCCTCTCCTCCACAGTCCTGCCTGAGCTGAGGTTCAGCACCTGGAGTCTGCTGCTTGCCATTCTTCAGGGTTCTTGTAGTAGAAGGGGTGTGGGTATATTCTCTGTTTTATTCCCTGTTTATTCTTGTGACTTGTTGATGTCTATTACAGAGATTTCAATAAAAGCGTTGTCCTTCAGCACCGGTGCATTTATTGCTTTCGAATCCTTTAGTGGAAAAGAACCTCTTTGCCTCTTGGCAACACAAGGAAGAAGGGGGGGGGGGAGGCTTGCTTTGCCATTAAGTGATGTTACAGACGCTGTCCAATAGATGCTGATGACACTGTAAATACTGCATTGGCAATGGCGTTTCTGACTGCCGTTTGATTCTGTTGGGGTTTTGTAGTTCATGCGCTGGGAAAATGCACTGTTTGGAACACAAAAGCATTTGTTGGAAGGGAGACCTCTAGATACCCATTCAGTGCAATTGTAGTCTGCGAAAATGAAAGTTTAAAAGACCAGCCGTGCTTGGCGTCAGGAGTCCTCCCCTGGGGTGTGGGTTTTCTCCTGCTGGGGCTGCTAACACAGTGCAGCGAGAACCGGGCTTCCATCGGGTGGGTTTCCCCACACTTTCCCTACCCCCCCACAATCCCTCCCCTGCACCACCAGAGGGCTCTTTCGAGCTTAAAAACAATTGATCTGTGGCTATCGCCTTACTGTGCAAGAATGCTGATCACCCCACGCTGCAGTGACACAGCTGTGGGGGAGAATAATGACACCCAAGCGGGCGGGAAAGAGCCGAGCTGTCAGATCCCCTTGGCATCCAACCTGGCTTTACTGCAACCTATCCCAAAACCCTGTTGTGAAGCAGATTCAGGAGAGATCGTAGCAAAGCAGGAAGATGTGTGTATGGATGCCGGTTCTGTGGGGAAGCGGGGGGGGGGGGTAAACCCTGCTTCACGCTACCACCTGAACCAGACTGAAGCGGTAGGGTGGCGGTGACCTCAGTCACTTCTCTAGGGCGAGCAGCGCAGGAGCCAGCGGGTGCTGAGCGACGCTGAGCAGAATACATACTGTGAAAGCAGGAGACTCCCCGTTGCTTTTATAATTCCACTCCTGAAAAAATATATTCACTTTGGCAATTCCATTCCTAGTAATGAAAGAGGGATTGAGTGAACCTAGCTTTACAAGAACGGGCACCTTCAACACGGTCCGACGTGTGCCTCTCCCCCCAATCTTGCGCTCCTCCCCTTCTTTCCACATTCTTCAGCCTGCTGCCTTTTCCTAAACCTTCCGTAGCCTGTGTCTGTGTCAGAACTACCCAAACCGCACCGTAACAGTGCAAGAACTTCGGAAGCAATAGGAGTATCTGCCCAGAAACCCTACGCAGATTTCCTGGCTGATTTGTTTCTGCAGCATACCGGCTCACCTCTTTCCTGCTTCATTTAATCAGCCTTACAGGCCTCTATCACTCAAGAAACACCTCATGCCCCTTTGCCATCAGACGGAAATTGTGTGACCTGGGGATCCTGCCCCCTGTCGTGCCTCCGATGGGTTTCTGGGTGCCTGCTTATTTCCAGTTTGGAGAGCCAGTTCGGTGTGGTGGTTAAGTGCGCGGACTCTAATCTGGGAGAACCGGGTTTGATCCCATGCACCTGGCTGGATGACCTTGGGCAAGCCGTAGCTCTGATAAGAGCTGTCCTTGAAAAAGAGCAGTTTGTGTCAGAGTTCTCTCAGCCCCACCCACCTCACAGGGTGTCTGTTGTGTGGAGGGGAAGGGAAAGGAGTTTGTAGGCCGCTCTGAGACTCCAAGCGAAGGGCGGGGTATAAATCCAATCTCCTCCTCCTCTTCTTCTTCTTCTTCTCCCCCCCCCTAAAATAGCTCTTCCTCACAATGCAAATGTTCCTGGCCCAATCCTGGTGGAGCAAGCTCCCAATTGAGATCAGGAGGCCCCTGTGGGGCTTATTGCAATTCTCCAGGGCCTGTAAAACGGACCTTTGGTTGAGGCGATGGGTTGCCTCACTATATTTGGCCTCCCCTGCTCTAACCAGCCCCCCCCTCCAACTAGCCTACGCTGTTGGTTACATCAGCTTGTATCATAGGCTGGGGGATGGCCCAGGTATTACCTCGATGGCCCTTCCCGAGTTAGTCATATCCCCGAGGTCTAGGCTTTTACCATCTCGCCATCACGGAGGTTTCGTTGGGTCTTCTGATTTTAACGTATAAATTATATAAATCGGTTTTTATGTCTTTGTGGTGCGTTGTACCCCGCCCTGAGCCCGCTTGCGGGGGAGGGCGGGATTTACAAAATCTCAGAAAGAAAGAAAGAAAGAAAGAACCTGTCCTGACTTTCTTTCACCTTACTGGAGCAGAAAGTCCTTCAGAAAAGCCCAAGAGGCATCACTTCTGGGTCTGTGGGGAGCACCCATTTGCATATTGCTGTCTCCACCATAGGAGGGTGCTTGGTTCGGGACATCCTGAACATTTTGCGGCACTTCCTAACATTTTGTGATTGGCCCCAACCGTGGTGAGCCATTGGCTTCATTAGCACGGTCCCATTAGCATGGCAGCCATTTTGTTATGGCACCCTGCTACCTGTTCTCCAAATACCAAAAGATCAACAAGATCAGGGATCCTGTGGCTGAGTCCCAGATCCTAGCACCTCCTCATCCCTCCCGGTGGATCCAGAGCCAATCCAAATGTACAGGGCACAGCTTTCCATGGGACAACCAGCTCCGGAATGCCTACAAAGGGCACTTCTTTGAATGGAGTCCCACATCCATCTCCTGCACACGGAGATCATGAGTTTCATAGCGTTTTCCTGCCAAGCTAACTTTCAATCCACTTTCCACATATTCGCATATTAGGCCACACCCCCGTGCCTTCCCTTGGCTTGCCTGGGTGCCCTGGGGCTCCCCCCGCAGGCCCTTGGAGGGAGGGGAAGGCGGGGAGCCTGGGCGAGCCCCCCCTTGGAGGGGAGGGAAGGCAGTTTAAACTGCCTTCCCTTGGCTTGCCTGGGTGCCCTGCGGCTGCGGGGAGCCTGGGCAAGCCGGCCTTGGACAGGTCAGGGAAGTAGGGCTGCCAAATGCCCCCGGGGGGCAGATTTCCCCCCCACTGTCGAGCCCCAATTTCCGCCCCCGCGGAATCGGGGCCCGGGGGAAACCCCACCCCCTCGTGCACGTCACCCGGATGTGACGTCGCACGCTGGGGGCGGGGCCACAGCCATTTGAGGGGAAAACATAGAGTTTCCCCCTCAAATGGCTGTGGCCCCGCCCCCAGCGTGCGACGTCACATCTGGCTGACGTAGGTGTGGCGCGCACGCGCACCAGGAGATAGCCTGGGGTCCCCCGCCGAGGAGGTAAGAGACATTTGGCAACCCTATGGGGAAGGCATGGGGAGGCATTTAAATGCCTCCCTGATTCTTCCAGGGGCACCCCTGGCCCGCCTGCTTCGGAGCCGCCGGGGGGGGGTTCGCTCTCCAGGCCTCCCCTCTGTAGCCACGCACGCAGAGGTTTTGGCTGTAGTGGGCATGGCCAACTCTGAAGCCAGCCGGAACGCTGTTTCTGTGCGTTCCTGCCCAAAAATAGCCCTGTGTGATTCTATGACTGAACCACTGTCTGCCTCTGCATAGCAACCCTGGACTTCCTCGGTAGTCTCCCATTGAAAGACTAGTCGGGGCCGCCCCTGCTTAGCTTCTGAGATCTGAAGAGATCGGCCCACCCTGGCCCGTCCAGCTCAGAGCCTTCAAGGTGTTACTGGACTCAGACCTTCCACTTTTGAGTACGTCACTTTCCGTGCACATTCTGGGGGTAGTATGGTGTGGGCCATGGGGTGAAGATCTCACCGCACAGACGCTAAACACAGCTTTTTGGAAGAAAGTATCTTGTGGTAAACCACTGTGAGTGTCAAGTGACTGAGCCAACCTGTGAAAATGAACACAGGGAGCTTGGGATCCAGAATTAGTCAGTCCATGTGGGGCTGTGATCTCCCATGCTATTTCATGACTAGAACGAAATGTTGACATTTCCCAAGCTGAGCCTCTGACACTGCCTTAGGCCAGGTTAGACTGTTGGTCAGTCTAGCTTGGTACAGTCTACCCTGATTGGCCTGCTGGGACTTGGGAAAAGGTTGTGCCATTCCCTTCTGCCTGTGATCCTTTCGCTGGAGAGGCCAAGGGTTGAACCAGGGACTCTCTGCAGGGCGAGCTGGCGGTCTACCACTCAGAAGAAGAAGAAGAAGAGAAGAGATTGGATTTATACCCTGCCCTTCACTTGGAGTCTCAGAGCGGCTTACAAACTCCTTTCCCCTCCCCTCCCCACAACAGACACCCTGTGAGGTGTGTGGGGCTGAGAGAACTCTGACAGAAACTGCTCTTTTTCAAGGACAGCTGTGCCAGAGCCTGTGACTGACCCAAGTTCACATCAGCAGGTGCAAGTGGAGGAGTGGGGGAATTAAACCCGGTTCTCCCAGATTAGAGTCCACGCACTTAACCTCTACACCAAACTGGCTCTCTACACCAAACTGGCTCAGCCGCTGCCCTTCTTAACATTCTCTGCCACCTGGATTTGTAGGCAAGTCGGACAAAACGAAGCCGTTTTGGCTCTGATCCCGGTCTAGGGGCACACAACAATCAGCTATTCTGAAGGAGACGAAACTCTCAGTCGCTGCAAAAAACACATTCAGCCAGTCCATTGCATGTGTACGTGCGTGTAAGGTGAGCATTCTGTTGCAGAGGTTTACAAGTTGCAGCTATCAGTTCCTGCAGCTATGCAAGGCTTCCCCGGATCGAGGTGTTTGGCCTCTGGGCTTCTATTGGTTGCGAGCCACTTGAAATGGAGAAGAACAAATTTAGAGTCCAGCGGCACCTTTAAGACCAGCAAAGGTTTATTGAAGGTATGAGCTTTCGTGCGCAAGGCACACTTTTTCATTGGAATGGCAGATGAGGTCCTAACTTTATAGACAGGGATTGAACAGCCAATTAATGTGTAACACGATGATGTTTAAGTGATGCAAAGTGAGAAACTAAATAAGTTAAGATTATTCTAAATAAGTTAAGATTAAAGATTAATGAGTTCCTTCTGGGCGTGGACAACTTGGGAGCTGGCCGGAACTCTGTTCCT
>NW_015172050.1:91019-109806 GCF_001447785.1 Gekko japonicus | reverse complement strand
GGAAATTCCGGGGATTCCAGGAATTCCAGGGCGTTGATGGTATACTGATGCGTTGGTGGTATACTGGTGGTGGTGGCGGCTCCTATTCAAAAGCCTGGCGGAAGAGCTCCGTCTTGCAGGCTCTGCGGAACTGTGCTAGGTCCCGCAGAGCCCTGATCTCCTCTGGGAGCTCATTCCACCTGGGAGCTATCTAAGAATGCTCATTCCACCTGGGAACTATCTAAGAATGCTAATCTTAATCACTGGACAAAGCCTCAAACCCTTCTCTTGGGTGGTTCACCCATCTGTGGTTTCTGAGGACAGCTTTTACTATGCTGGAGAAGAAAGGGATTTCTCGTATCACTCCTTTTATTCCATTGTTCCTGAAAGCCCAGCCTGGATTCCAGCGATCTGGCTAAGACTGTAAGCCAAGGGATCTCTTCTCTGATCCCAGAACTCACGACAGCTGCCTTCCGAGGAGCTCATACAGGGCACGATTCCATCTTCCACCCCGTTCCCTTGCAAATGTGCATCTGTTTCCCACAGTCCTATAGCTGGTCTGCACCTGCCCACTGAAGGAGTTCTCCCCCTAAAGCCTCCTTTGGGAAGTCTAAATCCACATTTGGACAGTAGATGGAGCCCTTACCTCTTGGATGTGATGTTGTACTTGTTCTGCCGAGTCAGTATGTGAAAGACCCAGGCCTGGAAGGGAAGGACAGGAGATAGTTGAGTAATCAGAAATGTCAAACAAATTCATCTTAAGAGCAGGATCTGTGTCACACTTAGATTCGTGTCCAGCATGCACCTTAGAGACCAAAAAGATTTTCATGGTTTGAGCTACCATGAAATACAAGTTTAAGCACCTATAACTGGGATGTGGTGCTGTTTTTTGAAACTGGAAAGCGCTCTGAAAGGGGGAACTCCTTTCTTTTAAAATATTTTTTATTAGTTTTCAAATTCAAGTAAGCACAAAAACATAATCAGGTCAACTTGCAACTTACAAACAGACTTTCCCCAATATCTCAAGAGTACATAAGAATGGAGTTCAAGAACTAATAATAATAATAGACTTTATTGTCATTGTACATAGTACAACGAAATTAAAGATGCAATCATTTCGGTGATCTACAACAATATTCATATACACTCACACACCACTCACTACTGTCCCATAACTCCCTTAAGGTTCACATAACAACTTAAAACCACCAATGTCACCCAAATTCCAATTTCATACAGCATTTAAGGCAATAATAGCTCTCGAATAAAAACTATTTTTTAATCTATTTGTCCTTGCTTTAATTGTCCTATGTCTACTGCCCGAAGGCAGCAGTTCAAACAGGGAATGTTCAGGATGTGACAAGTCCTGCAAAATGTTCTTTGCTAGCAGCACATTATAACATTTACATGCAAGTCTCTTTAACCCTTTACATAAAAGTAATAATGTCTCGGTATTTACTGAAAGGGGGAACTTAGAGCAGAGCGGGAGGGGGTGCTCGATCCTTTCCTAGGTTCCCAGGCTAGCCTAATTGCCTCGGATCTCGGAAGCTAAGCAGGGGCTTCCCGGGTTAGTGTTTGAATGGGAGACCGCCAAGGAATTCCAGGGTCGCTATGCAGAGGAAGGGTTCGTAACTTCGTAACTTCTCTTGCCTAGGAAACCATAGGAGGTCGCCGTAAGTTGGTTGTGATTTGACGGCACTTTACAGACACATACATGTTCTTATTCCTGTGCGCCATTCCTCAAATGATTTCCCTTGGAAGAAGCACCCTGTTACTTATTTACTCAAAACTCTCTCTCTCTCTCTGTATTTTTTCCTTTGTGTGTGTGTGTGTGTGCCTGCCCATGCCTGGAAATCATGGCGACCTCTGGTGACTCCTACTGGGCCATGTAGGACATTCAGAGAAGTGGCTTGATAGCCTGCCTCGGCATCCCAGCCCTGGTATCCCTTGGAGGTCGCCCTTCCAAGTACTTGCCAGGGTCGGCCCTGCTTAGCTTCCGAGATCTGATGAGATCTGGTTTGTCTGGGCTATCCAGGTCAGGGCTGACTTCCTTTATCTCTTGTAGCTTTTTAATTTGCAAAACAGACAGGACACAGGTGCATTTGTTTGGGACCCAGAAAGCCCCTCACACGGACAGCGCTGGCTCTTCGGCTTTGAAACGGAGATGAGCACCGCAACCCTAGAGTCGGATTTGACTGGCTTTCGAGCAAGGGAACCTTTACCTTTACCTTTACCTATCCTAATATGGGACAGGCCTCCAAAAATGTCATGGAACGACTTAGCGTTACTGGATTTCTGAAGCATATTTGAGATTTGCGAGATGCCCTCTCCCGCAACCAGAGTTCAGAAGGCTCAGGTGAGACGACCGTATCTAATCTCACATCTCAACCCTGTTGTGCTCTGTTTTATTAAATATTTTCTTCGGCTAAGCAAGCTCCATGGAATTTGACCGGCTCTAGGAATGCGACTCCGCGAGTTTGGAGACCTACTCACTTGCACGGTTTCCGACATTTGCTGAAACAGCCCAGGAGGCCGGCCTTGAACTCAGCCTGGAGTTTGTAATAACAATAACCTCGGCAAGAGAGAGAGAGATGGACATACAGTGAGTTAATTGTCCCAGCCGTGGACGTGGGACGAGTGATTAAAGAGTTAGGGAGAAGTGTGTGGGGGGGAGCGAAATGGGTGGGCTCCTCATTTCAAAAGCCCCAATCCCTCCTCTGCACTTACCCCAGCCTGGGTGTTTAGTGTAGTCGCAGTAGACTGCTCCAGGTGGCAACGGGTAGAAGTAATGGCCGCAGCCGCAACGTTCCACCATGATATTCTGAAAACAGGAACGAATGCAGACCTGGGAGAAAGCAGGGGAGAGCCTTGAGCCATGGCGTCATCGCAACACCCCAGGGAGCTTGCTGTGACGAGTCGATCCTGCTGCTCCTGACTGAGGGCCAGGGCTCGGATGGCATGGGCCATGCGGTGGCGGTGGTGGTGGTGGTGGGGAATGAAGATACCTGCTCAGTGTAATGGGACGGGTAGAGGTTCTTCACTGGCACGTCACTCCCGTTTTCGGTGCAGTCGCTGTAGGTGCCTCCCAGGCGGTTTGTTGTTTCCTGTCCCAACAATTTGAAATCGATCAGCTCCAGGCAACTTCCTCGCTTGGTTCTGATTGCCATCTGCCTCTCCCGCCAAGGTGCTCTCTCTCTCTTTTTTGTTATTTTTGTGTGTGCGCGCACGCACGCACATCTGGATACCGTGGCGACCTCTGGGGACTGACCCCTATTGGGGGCCTGGAGGATATTCAGGGAGGTGGCTGGATAAAGCCTGCCCCTGCCTCCCGACTGCTGGTATTCCAAGGAGGTCTCCCATCCAAGTACTGGCTAGGGTCGGCCCTGCTTAGCTTCCGAGATCTGATGAGATCGGGTTTGCCCTGGGCTATCCGGGTCAGGGCGAGGGGCTGTTTCTTGTTTCCCTCCCACCTGGTCATCATGCTGCTGGATTTTGGAACGTGAACTGAGGACCTCATTGGTCTGCGATCAGGGACTGTCTAGGTCTCTGTGTGCTCAGCAACTGGCCCAAGGGCTTTTGGCCTTCTAGGTGTGCCCCCTGAAACTCTGGCTAGAGAGCAGCCCAGGTAAACTTGAACTGCTGGCCAGCCTGGTGACCCTGGTGGCAGGGTTGGGACCAGGGTTGCCATGGGGCTGCTTGCATTTGGTGCCCCTGGTGCCACCCTCATGCCACTCTGGTGCCCTAGGTGATTGCCAGCTTGCATAAAGCTGAAAGAGCTAGAACCACCTGGCTATACAACACACACTATCATATGATAGCTGTTATTATTCCAAATGGGGTCTGGTGATCCACCGGAATCACAACTGATCTCTAGGCTGCGTAGATCAGTTCCCCTGCAGAAAAGGGCTGCTTCGGAGGGCGGACTCTATGGCATTGTACCCTGCTGAGGTCCCTCCTCTCTCCTCCCCTCCCTAAACCCCAGCCCCCACCCCCAAATCTACAGGAATCTTGCCAGCCCAGAGTTGACAACTCTGCCTAGGGCTGCCTAATGGGAAGGCCACCTCTAGAACTCAGAGCTTCCTTCAGGATCAGGGATGTGCCAACCCCTGTCATCTGCAGGCAGGATGAAGCACCTGGACTGGTCAGCCCCAAAATAAATCCAAGGAGAGCCTCCCCTCCCATCCTCACCTGGCCACTAGAGCGGTACCTTCCAACTCCGCTTCCTAGGGCTCCACTGTACCTTTCCCCTCTCCTGCCGTGTCTTTCTGCACATCATGCCGTTGCTGCACCACAATAAGCAGAGAGCCATCGCGGTGTCGTGGTGAAGAGCAGAGGATTCTAATCTGGAGGAGACCGGGTTGGATTCCAAACTCCTCCACGCGAAGCCGGCTGGATCAGTCACGGCTCTCAGAGCGCTCTCAGCCAAAACACCCCCCCCCAAGTCTAGTTCACCACCAAGTGGTGCATAGCGCTAAAGGAGTTAGAACCTAAGGCTGCCAGACCATCTTCAGATCTCCAGGCTGTCCTACACACAATGCCATATGATGGTGATTATCGCCACAGTAAGCCACTCTGAGTCAGTAGGGCAACCGTGCCCCACCTTTAAGCACCCAGCAGTCTTCTCTGGGCCAGTCCCCATCCATGGTTTGGCCCCTGCTTCTGCAGAGAGCGGGCTGCGTGACTGGGTCTTCAGAGAGGGGCAGGCTGCCTCATGCTCCAAAGGGAGGGTCGGGAGGAACCTGGCTAGAAGCAAATGACCTGTTATATTGTACAGTGTGCCTAACGCAACAATACTGCATTCTCCACACCTCACAAATTACACAGGTCGATTCTGAGTAGGGCTGCCAAAGTCCCTGGACTCTCTGTTCCTGTTGCCCATCAGGGATCATTTCCTGCCGGAGCGCGCAGGAGCGGAGCTCCGGCAGTAAATAGTCCAGGGGGCGGGCACATGCAACAGGCCCCACCCCCTGCTCCCAGCAGCCCTCAGTCAGAGCAAGAAGCAGCCAGGTAAGTTGCAGAGTCTCCCCCCAGCCCCCTGGTCCAAAACAGTCCAGTGGCACCTTTAAGACCAAGTTTTATTCAGGTACAAGCTCTCTCTCCTGTGCGAGGACAGATCTACACATCCCCCCCCCAGCTAGCAATCCAAAACAGTCCAGTGGAGCCTGAGCGGTGGGTGTTGCCTTCTGACACACTTCCGGTGGTGTCAGGGAGTGTGGAATATGCAAATAAGTTATGCTAATGAGCTCCTGCACCTTTTTTCTACAAAATGACCCCTGTTGCCCATCATTGCTCCAAGTGTGTGTGTGTGGGAACTAGCCGTATCCCTGGTGTGATGACATCCATTTTCAGGAAAGCCCAGAAGTGATGGCTGGTAGCTCTAGGAATTGCCAGAAACTCTTTGGTAGAACCATAGAATTTCTGGCGATTCCTACAACTACCTGCCACCACTTCTGGTGATGCTGCCTGCCTACCATGTCCCCACCCCTTCCCTCCTGCTGGTTACCAAACTTGGCTTGGCAACCCTAGGTCTGTGGTCCATACACTGTGTAACAATCAGATGTGAGTTCTCCTCAATTCCCATACAAGCGGTGCCTGATTTGGCCCAAGACTGGGCTATCCATGGAGAAGGGGCTCCAGCTTCTCCCCCCCTGTGCCATTTTCTTGATCTGAAATGGTCTTGGGGTGCTATTTGACCCACTTGGGAAACATAGTACATGTGCCCAAATAGTGCTCGCCAGACAGTTTCAGCCCAGGAAAACTATGGGGCAGGACTGAAGCCCCTTCCCCCAGTAAGCTGTGGTCCTGATCCAAATCGTGCACGAGGAAACTGAGAACCTGCAACTTATGTCTGGCTTTTACACAGGATAGGGATGTCAGACCCAATGGGTGTACTCCGTAACGTGTGTGTAGCTATTACCTAGAGTACACGGGCTGGGTCTGGGGTTCCCACCCTGTGTGCTGAATAACAATCACACATGACTCACAGGTTCTTAATTTCCATGCCTCCTGAACCAAATAGCGACTGTGATGCATTTGGACAACCTTCAACCTCCCCCCCCCCAGCCATTTTTCCAGCCTGCAGTGCAGAAGGCACTATCTGGGGGAACCCTATGTCTACACTTGTGGATTCCCTCAGTGGACTAAAGAATGCCCCTGCAGGATTGCTTGGAGTCAGGAAAATTGGGGGGGGGGGGGGGGGGGGTAGAGAGGTCAGATAGTTGATCATTTTCCTTCCTGCAATTGCTAATCCTTTTTCTCCCCAATGAAAAACTTGTAGACAATAAAGCTGTGATTGTCGTAATGAAGATTAATGACGTTGGCTGTTTGTTGACACTCTCCGGTTTCACGGAACTGCGTAATGATGGAGGTTATTTTATTTCGACCTCTTCTGACCTGCAAATCTAGACAATAGACTGAGAACTTAACTAAACACAGCACAAAAGTGTTGTGCACATGTCCTTGTCCTTCCCTGGGCCCACACCAAGAGCTGCTTCCCCACACCCTACGGTTGCCAACTCCAGTTTGGGAAATTCCTGGAGATTTGAAACCTAGGAAAGGCAGGGCTTGAGAAGAGGAGGGGCTTAAGTGGGGGTACAATGCCATAGACTCCACCCTCCAAAGCAGCCATATCGCCCAGGGGAACTGATTTCTGTCGTCTGGAGATCAGTTGTATCTCTGGGAGATCTCCAGGCTGTGCCTGGAGGTTGGCAATCATACCATGCGTACTGAAGCCCTCTCCCCTCCCCCTTACCTTTCTCATACTGATGGAGGTTTCCATGCCGGGACGTACGTTAAAACCCCCGTCGTCCATGAAAGCCGGCTCGTTCTGACCGTGGACCATGACTCGGGCCCCCGTCACCGTGGAGAGGAGGGGGATGAAGTCATTCTGCTCTGTTCGGACGACCAGGGAGAGGCCTGAAGAGGGGTGGTGGTGGAGCACAAAAAATGGTAAGAAAAGAGAGGGCGGGAAAAGAGTGTGGGAAAGTGAGGTAAGGCAGGTAGAATGCAGGATGGCAAAGAAATTGAGAACACGAGAGAGTCTAAAAGGAGTTCAGGGCTGAATCCTGGCTAGGCTAAAAAGCCGCTCAGAAATGATGGTCACAGTCACAGAACAGACTGAAAAAAGAAGGAACTGTGAGGTCACTGTGCTAGAAAATATTTAAATAACAATCACAAAATGTATACAAAAATGTGTGCAAAAAATCTACATACATAAATGCACAAGGCAATTGAAAATGGTGTGACGATGGTCTCCGGAATGTTCTATCGTTTCGATACTGTTCTTCCGAAAGTGGACGTACACATTTTTGTATAAATTTTGTGATTGTTACTTAAATATTTTCTAGCGCAGTTACCTCACAGTTTCTTCTTTTTCCGGTCTAGGCCAAAAAGCCTCCAGGGTAGCGCCTGGTATGGTTGAGGTTAGATTTTAAAACGAGGCAGCAAACAAACAAATAAGTGGGGAAGTACACAAGGTTGCCAACCTCCAGGTGGGCTCTGGAGTTATCCTAGAACTACAGCTTAAAAAAAATGGCAGCTTTTGACTGGGACCTCTCTGGCATCACATCCTGGCAGAGCTCCCTCCCTTTCCCAAACCTTGCCCTTCCCAGGCTCAACCCCCAGATCTCCAGGAATTTCCCAACCCAGAGCTGGCAACCCTAGGTAGGAGGTAGAACTGGGTAAGACTGTTAGAACCGGGTGTGGGATGAGCTAGCGAGTGGGAAGAGGGAGGGAGGGAGGACCAGCCCTCATCTCTGTGGCCTTGTGTCCGAGAGGCCTGGTTCATACAGTGAGGTAGCCCAACTATTCCTGGACTGCAGGCTTCAGGGAGCTGCACGACTGAATGGTCCTTCACACAAAAAGCTCCTTACAAACTGGATGTCAGAAGGCTGGGTCCGAAGCACCACAGAATCTCAGCAAAGCGGGATTCCCCGCCTCCCCCCCTCTGCTGCAGACCACGAAGTCCCCCAACACTGGGTGATTCTGCACTGGACCTTAAATCCTGCTTCAACCCTGTCCCCGAACTTACATTCTACACCACCCTTGAGTTCACCCCTGTAATTATCTCGGGGTATTTTTTGTTTCCACATTACACTGAGGTCACCCCGGTTTCGCCCCACACCAGTGTTCCATCTAAGCTGAGTTAGTGTGAGCTAGCTCACAGTTTTTTAGCCTCCAGCTCACCCATTTTTGTCTTAGCTCCCAAAGAATGGCTCCAGAGCAAACTAATTTATGCAGAAGCCAACCCGCTTGCTCATAACTTTAATGCCAGTAGCTCACCAATTACAATTTTTGCTCACAAGACTCCACAGCTTAGAGGGAGCACTGCCCCACACTTGTCACCGGATAAACGGATGCTCTTATAACCAGGGATAAATGCAAGGTATTGTGTTGCGGGCTGAATTCTGATAAAACCAGGGATGAGATCCAAGTGCGGAAAGGACCAATGTGCTATGGGGGAGGGTGTCAGGAGAACACTGGGAGGTAGAAGTGGAAGTCCATAGAGGGAGCAGAGAATTGGCAGAACTCCACTAACGAAGAAGTGCCCTCCCGCCTGGGGCTCCAACCCAGACAGAAGAGTTGTAGCCAAGCGTCCTTCCTGATATGCTTGTTTTGTATGCAGAGATCTGCTTTTCCCTGCAAGGAAACATCCACCAGGTGGCTTCAGAGGGTCTGCAATAGAATAGCTAGATCCGAGTCCAGCAGCACCTTAGAGAAGAATGAGATTTTTGGGGTATAAGAGAGTCAAAGAATACCTTGGGACCTGACAGTCTGGACTCGAATCCAGATGATACGCCCCGGGTGAATACGCTGCCCTGTAGCGTAAAGAGTGGTTTCTCCACCTCATTTGCGTGGGTTCTAGACGCATTGCAGTGATTGGCTCTGGTTTATTAAGTGATTTCAGCAAACTACAAGACAACCAGCAGGGCTTGAGCCCTGCTTATAAAGCATGCAAACACAACACCCAACACACACCCACTCCCAGTGATGGGCTATTTACATAACACTACTTATCTCTAGAGCAAGCCTCAGAGGACAGCGGAAGACAGGAGGGCCTGGCGTGATCTGGTCCATGGGGTCGCGAAGAGTCGGACTCGACCGTGCGACTGAACAACAACACTTATCTCTTGGTTAGCTCCAGGATCCAGGCGAGCTATCGTTCTAAAGCTGCAAGCTCGACCCGTTCCTGGTACAGCTTGCGGAATGGCTTAGTCTCAATACGTAACAGTGTTCAAGGCAAGAGGTGTCCAGAGGCGGTTTGCCATGGCCCTGCCTCTGCGCAACAACCCTAAACTTCCCTGGCGGTCTCCCATCCAAGTACTAACCAGGGCTGATCCTGCTTAGCTTCTGAGATCTGATGAAATCGGGCTAGCCTGGGCCATCCAGGTCAGGATTTGTGTGAACTCGTCCCAGGCAAAGGGGACCCTTGTTAGTACAGGAGCAGGGCACTGCAGCCCACACATCCTACCATAACCTCAACTGGAGTTTTTTTGTCTGAGGGGCCTCCCTAGGATCTGTTACCTGCAGCTGGGGTACAGTTTGAAAACGGAGTCATGGTCTGGAGCGGCTTTTTGTGACATATCTCACTACCCAGCATGCACCTGCTCACCGTTATTGATCCCAGGCAGAGAAGACATCCAGAGGGTGCCGTTATTGTCATTGAAGGTGTAGCAGTTCCCATAAATGGGGTGGTGGAAATGCGTGTAGTTCCTGGGAGAAGAGAGATGAAACATCCTGGTCAGTTGCATTAAGGGAACTGAGCACTCCATCACCTCACAGGCTCACCCTGTCACTCTGTTAAAAGAAACTGAAATAGCAACCGCAGCAGAAAAACCAGCCGAAAAGTCACAAAGCAGTGTGCAAATGTTTGACTTTGTTACAATGCTTCTTCACGTTGGATGTTTAGGGAAGAAAGCAGTGTGTGTGTAAACGCTGTGGTTAGGTGTCCTAGTGCATGACCGTGGGGGGGGGGGGAAGTGCTGCAGTTTTTAACAGTCTAGAGACAGAATGGACAAGGTGCTTTGAAGATTTTGTTATATTAGAACAAGTAGTCCCTGGTCTTGCTGAGCCAGTGGGCACCTTTGGGAATGTTGAGAATGGGGAATGTTGAGAATGGGGAATGTTGAGAATGGGAGATTGTGTAGGGTTGCCAAACCAAGTTCCTGGAGATTTGGGGGGTGGAGCTGGGAGGAGGCAGAATTTGTGGAGGGGCAGGACCTCAGTGGCATATAATGCCATACAGCCCACCACCCAGAGCAGCCATTTTCTCCAGGGGAACTGATCTCTGTCATCTGGAGACCAGTTGCAATTCTGGGAGATCTCCAGGACCCACCTGCATGTTGGCAACCCTAGGAAGTGGATGTATCAACAAAATGGCGCCATAGAGTGCTGGAACCAACCCCCAAAATATTTGGAGGTTGCATGCCAAGTGACTGGAGGCAGCTGCTTTGGATGGGTGCCCCCTGAAGACCCAAATGTGACGCTTCCTGTCTTCTCCTGCTTCAGTGAGGTAGAGGAAAACCAGGGCTAGCTCTCTGCTTTGGGGAAGAGATGCGTTGAGGGAGAAGCAAATGGGCAACAGGAGACCCACTAGTGAGAGCTGACATGGCAGAGCGGATAGAGTGTTGGATTAGCGCCCTGAGGGACCCGGGTCCGAACGTCCACTTCTACGTGTATGCTTGCTGGGTGACCTTGGGCGAGTCATGTTCTCTCAGCCTAACCTACCTCAAGGCATTGTTGTGAGGAGAAAATGTAGGAGAAGAGAACTATGTTCCAAGCTGCTTTGCGTCCTGACTGGGGAGAAAAGAGGGACGTAAATAGATACATGCAGGGCTACTTTTGGGCAGGAACGCACAGGAACGGAGTTCCGGCTGGCTCCTGAGTTGGCCACGCCCAGCAGGAACTCATAAGCATAATAGGCCACACCCAACAGCAGAAACTCATTAGGATTGGCTACATTAGGGGTGTGTGGCCTAACATGCAAAGGAGTTCCTGCTACAAAAAAAGCCCAGGGTTTTGACCACAAACAAGGTAAACAGAATAAGAAGCAAAAGGTGGGTGTGGCTGGATGAGCACACTTCTGGTAACATGGGGGTGCGGCCTAATGTGCTAATGAGCGGTGCTATCAGGGGTGTGGCCTAATAGGCTAATGAGTTTCTGGTGTTGGGTGTGGCCTGTTATGCTAATGAGTTCCTGCTGGGCTTTTTCTACAAAAAGAGCCCTGGATACATGCAAATGCATTCACGGTGCCCACGGGTGCTGTGTTGGGGATCATTGGATTCCAGCATCTGTTGGTCCTTCATGCCTTGGTGCTGCAACATGAGATCTTTGCTGCACCTTAGCACAGTCTGGCCTGATTCAGTTTGCATCCATGCCTTCTCCATTCCATTTTGAGATTGTTACACTGATCTGGGCTTTTAATCCTGCACCATCTTTTCCTCTCCTTTTGTTTCTTGCTCACCATGTCAAGTCGCAGCTGACGTACGGTGACTCCAGAGAGTTTTTGAGGCAAGAGACAAACAGAGGTGGGTTTGGCCATTGCCTGCCTCTGTGTGGCAACCCTGGAATTCCTGGGTGGTCTCCCATCCAAGTACTAACCAGGGCTGACCCTGCTTAGCTTTCGAGATCTGACAAGATTGGCTAGCCTAGGCTATTCAGGTCAGGGCATGGCTTAGGATACACACAGAAAAAGAGCTCTGTAATGTACTCAAAATGCTGGCGCTCTCTGACGCCATCCACTTGACTTTTATAAACTTACCAGGGCTCTTTTTGTAGCAGGAACTCATTTGCATATTAAGCGACACACCCCTAATGTAGCCAATCCTCCAAGAGCTTACAGTAGCCCCTGTAAGAAGAGCTCTGTAAGCTCTTGGAGGATTGGCTACATTAGGGGTGTGTGGCCTAATATGCAAAGCGGTTCCTGCTACAAAAAAGCCCTGAACTTAACAAAGGGCACTTGTGACAGATGAACCCTGCAAGAAAACATGTATTCCAGGAAACTCAGTGTGCATTTCTTCTGTTCTCGGAGACGCTCAAGAGCTTCCCAAAGAAGGTAGGGCTTTAAAGGGAAACAGGGAGACACAGGAAAGAGGTAGAGGTGACACCCTCAAGCTGTGTCTATACCGTAAATAAGGCATCAGCAGCCTCAGGTGCAGATCCGCATGGCTTAAAGGCCATTCAAAATTGAAACAAGGATCAACAGCACTCGAGTGATGAGTCAAAACAGCCCCGAGTGTCAGCGACAGGTGGGTTTGGGATGGAAAAAGAAAGGAGTCAATAAGTTATGAAAGGGGAGGTCGAAGTAAGGTGAGTTGACAAAGAACTGCAAACAACTGCCGCAAGCGACGCTGGCTTGACGGAAGGCCAAGCTGACCCAGGATAACCACGATTGAGCGGCAGTGGTATTTGTGGACTTTTAAAATATTGGCCCAAGTGACATCGTAATTAAGACAGATCCATGTAATGTAAGGTATTAATTTCAACATTTTAAAAAAAATACTGAAATGGGAAGGTGGATACACTTGGCGAAACACTTTGGTGGTGGGAAGTATTGTCAAGTCGCAGTTGACTTATGGCAGCCCTGTAGGTTTTTCAAGGCATGAGACAGACAGAGATAGTTTGCCACTCCCTGCCTCTGCATAGCAACAGAAGGAGAGGGGAGGAATGTAGATTGTACTGCTGATCACCATTTTTAAAAGACTCGAGTGAGTATGCATAAGGATTCCGCTGTTAAGCAAATAACTTGTTATGGCCTGATCTGCTTTCCAAAATAATTTACGGTGATAACTTGAGCTGCCCTGAGCGGCTGTGGGAAAGGTAGAACACCAGTGTTTGGAATAAGTCAGACAAAATACTGAAAACTAGTGTGGAGCTAAGGATAATGGGGCCCATGTTTGAAGATGGGAGTTGTTTTGGGACTCACGCTTCGCTGCAAGACGCGTCATTGAAACGGCAGGCGTAGATGAAGCTCTCAAAGTTGGACTCGTCTAGGTCCTTGGTGGCAGGGATCCGGGCCAGAATGTTGATGTAATGGAAGCTGTACCACTCTCGTACAGCGTCCACACCTGACGAGTACATTTGGTGGAAATAATCAGTCTTGTTTTCATTCCACTGCAAAGGGAATGAACAATCTTGTCAGGACATCCCAAGACAAAAGTGATGGAGTGTGGAAACAAAGACCTTCCTTATGATTAGGGATGGGCATGAACCGAACCACGAAGCAAAATTCGTCACAAATTTTGCCTTGTTTGCAGTTTGCAAACTGAAGTTTGTAATGGGTCTACCGTCACGAACTTCCACGAACTTGTAAAGCAGTTTGTGGTGGTTCATGGATAGAGGAGAAAGTAGGGGTTTAAAGGGACTGCTTTCTGTTCCCCACAAAAGCCGCAAAAACAGCGGAGTGGTGGGGAGCAGCATGCTCCCCTGCTCATCTGTTTCCAGCTTTCTGCAAACCCTGTTTAAAGGCCCCTTTTAACAGGGTTTATGGGGCCACAAACCATGAACTGGTTCAGTTTGTGAGTAAACCTCCTAGTTCAGTTCAGTTTGTGGTTTGGCTACAAACCATGAACTGACACAAATCGCATTCTGGTTCGTGCCCATCCCTACTTTTGACAGGACAAGCAAGTGGAGACATGATAGAGGTCTATAAAATTAAGCATGTTGTAGAATGGGTCCCCAACCTTTTTGAGCCTGCAAGCACCTTTGGAATTCTGATACTGGAGGCGGAGCCAGTCACAGAAGAGCTGCAGCTTACCTTCAGTCACATAGTGATGATCCTTGTACTGCACTGGTAGATGCTTGCAATGGAACAGAAAAAGATGCGCCGTAAATCTATGCAGACAGCTACCATAAAACCGAGAGATCACATGAAGTGAAAGCGGCATGCAGTCTGGACACTGCCATAAAATCCGACAATCAAAGTGAAAGCGGCATGCAATATAGAGGGGAATTTCTGTTCCAGCATGGGTTTGGTAAGACAGCAGAGCAGATGCAGATTGGGCTAAAGACTGTTGCAAGATATGTACATGCTTAGAGTCTGTATATACACCACAGACAAATGGGATTAACAGTTATTCCCTTACCTTGGGGAACTGTGGAAGATACGGTTTGTGAGACAGGAACTAGGAACACAGAGTATTCTGAAACTACTGTTCTCAGGAGACTTTTTTTTGTGTGTGTGTGTGTGGGGGGGGGCACCATGAATCAATGCTCCCTCTAAACCGTGGAGTCTTGTGAGCAAAAATTATATTTTGTGAGCTACTGGCATTAAAGCTGTGAGCGAGCGATTTGGATACTGCATAAGATAGTTTGCTCTGGAGCCATCCTTCCTGAGATAAGACAAAAATGTGTGAGCCGGAGGCTAAAAAACTGTGAGCTAGCTCACACTAACTCAGCTTAGAGGGAACACTGCCATGAATACATTGGTATACTATTCATTTATTTATTTGCATAGGCAAGTAACATTGTTCTTGCTGGAACCCCTAACCCTAAAGTTATTAAAACCACTCTCTGTGTATGTCATATTTGTTTTCTTTCATGAACAAGGATGTTCAAACGTAACACATATCTGGATTTGTCCTGTCGGAGATCAGTGAACCTTAAACTGAGTTCAATTAATTTTTTTTAAATTTCAGTGATCTGAGATCTGAGCAGGGCTTTTTTGGTAGAAAAAGCCCAGCAGGAACTCATTAGCATACTAGGCCACACCCAACAGCAGAAACTCATTAGCATATTACGACAGAACCCCGACTATTGGGCCACACCCCTGATAGCACAGCTCATTAGCACATTAGGCCGCACCCCCATGTTACCAGAAGTGTGGTTATCCAGCCACACCCACCTTTTGCTTGGTATTCTGTTTTCCTTGTTTTTTGTCCAAACCCAGGGCTTTTTTGTAGCAGGAACTCCTTTGCATGTTAGGCCACCCCCCCCCAATGTAGCCAATCCTAATGAGTTTCTGCTGTTGGGTGTGGCCTATTATGCTAATGTGTTCCTGCTGGGCGTGGCCAACTTGGAAGCCAGCCGGAACTCCGTTCCTGTGCGTTCCTGTCCAAAAATAGCCCTGGATCTGAGTGAGATTGGAGCAACAGGACTGCACAGTTAAGTTACTAAGGCTGTGGGCACACGGGCAGGACAATGTGGGGGGGAGAGCGTGGCTGTTTGCCCCGGGGCTAAAAACCGTGTGGTTGCGCGAGCAGACCGTGGAGGTCCCATGGTAGGGGGGAGGTGCCAATCACTCCATAGTCCTGCAGCGCGGCAAATAAGTGGGGCGTGAGGCAAATGGGGTTGGTTTTTTTGAAAAACTCAAATGTGTGCAAAAAAACAAAACCTTTTTGCAAGGGGACATGGGCGGGTACCGGAACTACCACCGGAAACGCGATCAGACGCCCGCCCTTGCCCCGCGGTTTCAGGTTTTACCGCGCATCTTCCGCGGGAAGTCTCGTTTTCATGAACAAGGATGTTCAAACGTAACAAATATCTGGATTTGTCCTGTCTGAGATCAGTGAACCTTAAACTGAGTTAAATTAAATTTGTAAAATTTCAGTGATCTGAGATCTGAGTGAGATTGGAGCAACAGGACTGCACAGTTAAGTCACTAACTTTATTACAGCCCACTGCTCTGGAATTATTCACTAGCAGAGCATTGCAACGCCCGTGCCTAATGCTCCGTGTGACCACAGTCTAACTTTATTACAGCCCACTGCTCTGAAATTATTCACTAGCAGAGCACTGCAACGCATTGGGCACAAGAGACCCGTTGCAGACACAGCAAACTGCTTAACACTGCTGGGAAGGCCCCCTGGATGTTCCTCCCTATGGATGCGACCAACATGAGGACCACAGCAGGGGTGCTTAAGAACATAAGAAGAGCCCTGCTGGATCAGACCAGCGGTCCATCTAGTGCAGCAACCTGCCTCACACAGTGGGTAGCCAGGTCCTCTGGATGGCCAACAACAGGGCATAGAGGCTGAGGCCCTGGTATTGGTGTTCAGAGGTTTATTGCCTCTCAGTGTGGAGGTTTCCTTTAGTCACCATGATGCACCTCTTCTGTGTGAACCTGTCTAACACCCCTTTAAAGCTATTTATGTTCATGGCCACCACTACCTCCTCTGACAGTGAATTCCACATTTTAATCACTCATCGTGTAAAGTAGCATTTCCTTGTCTGGGGCCTGATTACCTGGCCAAACCACCTAAGTGTTTTCTTGGGACAGCACAATGGGGCATGCTTATGCCCTATAGGGGTATAGCATCACCATCTGGATCTCTCTCGCCACTGGCTGGGTCCAAGCTCGCTCAGTTTGGCCTCAGCAGAAGGCCACGTGAGTCCAGGAGGTGGCTGCAGCCACAAAGGCCAACACAGCACTGCGCTGACTCAGTTTCAGTACAAAACATAATGTCTGAGGGAAGCAGCTTTCTTGCACCCGGGCTGCCATGGCTATTGGGATTCTATATTACCCTGGAGAAGCTGCAGTATATATATAATTATCAAGAATGGAAATTTTGTTGCAACATTGTGGGGAAAAGTTGAACAGTTTCCCCTAAAAATTGTGCCTGATGTAATCCTGAATGGAACGAGAACACAAATTTCAGAGCTATGCTTTGCGAGTACATATGCCACCTTTGTTTTCAATATTGGCCTTTCTTGCCAATAAGAAAACTCTGGGTTTTCCCCAAAAATGCAGTCTTCAGTCGCCTTGTGAAACACTTCAGGAGCCTGGTTAGATCACCAGGCAGGAAAACAACACATTGAAAGCTTTTATAAGCCTCACCTGCAACACATGGGAGTCCACTCTACCAGAGGGGTCCCCAACCTTTTGAGCCTTTCGGCACCTTTGGAATTTTGTGGCTGCCACAACACGACTGCCCCAGGAGGGAGAGGCAGTCACGGAACGGTTGCTACAGCTTACGGTCAGTCCCACAGGGAATATCCTTCAGCAGTGGTGGCACTTGCTGACAAAACAACATTTTCAAAAAATCCGCACGCCAATCAAGTCTCCAATGGCGAATCAGAAACTTTGTTGGGCAAAACTCCCACCTGGCTACACCCACTTTCTAAAAGCACTTGGCAGGTGCCAGTAAAGGTGTTGGCGGGTGCCCTGGTACTTGCGAGCACCGCATTGGAGGCCCATGCTCTACCACCTCAAATAGCGAAAGGCGTGCTGACTATGCAGTCCTGTTGTCGTGCAAGCAGGATTTTGAGGTTTGCCATTTGGTGAATCAGGGGTCTGGATGCCCGTCTCAACCTTCATACTATCTGTAGCACCAGCAAACATACTAGACGGCAGAGCAACTGTAGGCAAGACTCATATGTGGAAAAGATGCAGGATAGAAATGGAGGGAACAGAAGGTGAATATGGCGTGGGAGCTGAAAGGGAAGGGAAGCCTCCTCACCAGGATGAAGCCAATTCTCCAGTCGTTCATGCCCACTTCGGGATTGTTATTCTCCACGCTGCCTTGAGCGTCTCGCTTCTGTCTACGCAGTGGGTGCCGTTGGATGTGGTAGTACAGGCTTCTGGATCTGCGTTTCCGACGAGTCTGGCTCATACGTTTTTTCTGCCGCAATGGCATGTTGTATTTGTACATATCCATCAGTGTCCGGTGGGTGATGCGGTCCAGGTCTTCCAGATCATGCTGAAGAGCACTGTACCTAAAAGATGGAAAGATGGGCTTGCCACGTCCATGTTTCTACAGGCGAATCCTCCTTCAAGGATAGACCTCGGGGGGCCTTCAACCTTGTTGAGCCCATGGGCAGTTCTGGAATTTGGAGCACAAGTAGCGGGCGCCATAACAAAATTGCTACCGCAGTTGCAGAATCAATGGCAAAATGGCTACCATGGCTGGTGCCAATCACAACATGTCAGGGAGCTCCACAAAATGTTAGGATGTTCCAAACCAATTACTCTTCTATCATGGATAGGGTTGCTAGTTCCCTCCTGGCAACTAGTGGGGGATGGGGGGACTTACCTGGAGAAAGAGAAACACCCAGGCCTCGTTGCTCGTGTTGCACGGGAACATCATCACAACAGTGACTCCAGACTTCGATCTGCTATTTGGGCAAAAACTCTACGGTAAAACTGGCTTCTACCATAGAGTTTTTGCCCAAATACCAGAGCATCACTTGGATGTCGCTGTTGTGATGACGTCACTTCCTGCACGACACCAGCAATGAGGCCTGGGCCTTTCTTTTTCTCCAGGTAAGTCAGCCTGCTAATCGGTGGCTGAGGGGCAGGGCCTGGCAGTGGGGGACTTCCTCAGAAGCAACTTAACTGGTATTGTGTATAAATTTTCTTTATGTTGTAATGTTATTTTCCTGGTTTCTAAAGACTCTTCTCAAGAGTTGCTACATTTAATATAGGGACTAGCCCTTATTTCCTTAAGCCATATCTCACGTGGGACCTGTCCTTGATAGACTAAGCTTCGAAGCCAAAAAGGTCTCTCTGTTCACCTTTTTGGCTTCGAAGCTTAGTCTATCAAGGACAGGTCCCACGTGAGATATGGTTTAAGGAAATAAGGGCTAGTCCCTATATTAAATGTAGCAACTCTTGAGAAGAGTCTTTAGAAACCAGGAAAATAACATTACAACATAAAGAAAATTTATACACAATACCAGTTAAGTTGCTTCTGAGGAAGTTAAGAGACGAAACCAAGCATAAGCCGGCTGCTTTGTCAAGAAGCCCTACATTCTTTTGACTGTTAACAGCACATGTTTTGGAATTCCACTAGTATCTTCTGGCTGTTGGCAGCAATTGATATTTTGTTGTATTACCGTGTTATTGTATAACATTAAGATATTGTATGATTAGGTT